>NW_027197480.1:0-60625 GCF_038502225.1 Cherax quadricarinatus
GAGGGCTGAGGAGGGGTTGTTGAGATGGATCGAACATTTACAATGACTTGAAGGGCGTATAAATCTGCAGTGAAAGGAAGGCGGGGTGAGGGGTCATCCTAGGAAAGGCTGGAGGGAGGGAGTAAAGGAAGTTTTGTGTGCGCGGGGATTAGACTTCCAACAAGCGTGTGTGAGCATATTAGACTGGAGTGAGTGAAGGGATATGCTTTTTATGTCTTGACGTGCTGTTGGAGTGTGAGCAATGTAATATTTACGAAGGGATTCAGGGAAACCGGTTAGCTAGACTTGAGTCCTGGAGGTGGGAAGTACAGTGACTGCACTCTGAAGGACCGGTCTTAATGCTGCTCTTTTTCTGAACTGTATTATCTGCACACCTCTGGCAAGACAGTGATGGAGTGAGTGATGGTAAAAGTGTTTATTTTTGGGACATTCTACACACACACATACATACACACACACAAACACACACACACACACACACACACACACACACACACACACACACACACATACATACATATATATATATATATATATATATATATATATATATATATATATATCGTGCCGAATAGGCAGAACTTGCGATCTTGGCTTAAATAGCAACGCTCATCTTGCCATATAGGACAAGTGAAAATTTGTGTATGCAATAATTTCGCCAAAATCATTCTGAACCTAACGAAAAAAAATATATTTCACTGTGTTTGTTTAGTATTAAATTATTGTAAACAAATCTAAAATATATTTAGTTGGGTTAGGCTAAAATAAATTGTTCTTGTTATAATAAGGTTAGGTAAGTTTTCTAAGATTCTTTTGGTGCAAAATTAAAAATTTTTACATTAACATTAATGAAAAATATATATCTTTAAACGTATAAGAGAAAATTTCAGAAAGGACTTAATTTTAAATGAGTTCTTGCTAATTGACCAGTTTTACATATTCGGCACGGCATATATATATATATATATATATATATATATATATATATATATATATATATATATATATATATATATATATATATATATATATATATATGTCGTGCCGAATAAGCAGAACTTGCGATCTTGGCTTAAATAGCAAGGTTCATCTTGTCATATAGGACAAGTGAAAATTTGTTTATGCAATAATTTCGCCAAAATCATTCTGACGCTAACGAAAAAAATATATTTCACTGTGTTTGTTTAGTATTAAATTACTGTAAAAAAATCTAAAATATATTTAGTTGGGTTAGGCTGAAATAAATTGCTCTTGTTATAATAAGGTTAGGTAAGTTTTCTAAGATTCTTTTGGTGCAAAATTAAATTCTTTTACATTAACATTAATGAAAAAAATATATCTTTAAACGTATAAGAGAAAATTTCAGAAAGGACTTAATTTTAAATGACTTCTTGCTAATTGACCAGTTTTACATATTCGGCACGACATATATATATATATATTATGCAAATATCGCAAACCAAGCGACAAAGGATGCAAAACAACCACGGAGGAATTGTGTTGGTTGCAACACGAAAGGCCTAATTCCTCCGTGGTTGTTTTGCATCCTTTATCGCTTGGTTTGCGATATTTGCATAATGTAAATAAACACACAGGTGAGGTGTCCCTGTTTGCAGATGACGTGAAGTTGATGAGAAGAATTCACTCGATCGAAGACCAGGCAGAACTACAAAGGGATCTGGACAGGCTGCAGACCTGGTCCAGCAATTGGCTCCTGGAGTTCAATCCCACCAAGTGCAAAGTCATGAAGATTGGGGAAGGGCAAAGAAGACCGCAGACGGAGTACAGTCTAGGGGGCCAGAGACTACAAACCTCACTCAAGGAAAAAGATCTTGGGGTGAGTATAACACCAGGCACATCTCCTGAAGCGCACATCAACCAAATAACTGCTGCAGCATATGGGCGCCTAACAAACCTCAGAACAGCATTCCGACATCTTAATAAGGAATCATTCAGGACCCTGTACACCGTGTACGTTAGGCCCATATTGGAGTATGCGGCACCAGTTTGGAACCCACACCTAGCCAAGCACGTGAAGAAACTAGAGAAAGTGCAAAGGTTTGCAACATGACTAGTCCCAGAGCTAAGAAGTATGTCTTACGAGGAGAGGTTAAGGGAAATCAACCTGACGACACTGGAGGACAGGAGAGATAGGGGGGACATGATAACGACATACAAAATACTGAGATGAATTGACAAGGTGGACAAAGACAGGATGTTCCAGAGATTGGACACAGTAACAAGGGGACACAGTTGGAAGCTGAAGACACAGATGAATCACAGGGATGTTAGGAAGTATTTCTTCAGCCACAGAGTAGTCAGTAAGTGGAATAGTTTGGGAAGCGATGTAGTGGAGGCAGGATCCATACATAGCTTTAAGCAGAGGTATGATAAAGCTCAAGGCTCAGGGAGAGTGACCTAGTAGCGATCAGTGAAGAGGCGGGGGCAGGAGCTCGGACTCGACCCCCGCAACCTCAACTAGGTGAGTACAATTAGACGAGTACACACACACACACACACACACACACACACACACACACACACATATATATATATATATATATATATATATATATATATATATATATATATATATCTATGTATGTATATATACATGTGTGTGTGTGTGTGTGTGTGTGTGTACTCGTCTAATTGTACTCACCTAATTGTGTGTTAGGTAAGACACATATGCAACAGTTAGGTATCTTTATTATGAAACGTTTCGCCTACACAGTAGGCTTCTTCAGTCGAGTACAGAAAAGTTGATAGAAGCAGAAGAGACTTGAAGACGATGTAATCAGTCCATCACCCTTAAAGTTTTGAGGTGGTCAGTCCCTCAGTCTGGAGAAGAGCATTGTTCCATAGTATGAAACAATATCATATTGTTTCAGACTACGGAACAATGCTTCTATCAACTTTTCTGTACTCGTGGCAATATAAACACAAATGCAGTATAATGTGATCCTTTATTGACTACGTTTCGCCCACACAGTGGGCTTTTTCAAGTCAAAACAGAACTATGGTGACGTGTACTTAGCTCTGTGAAGACCTGTTTGTGTGCTCTTGAGTGGTGACCTGTACTTTGAGTGCTGACCTGTACTTAACTCTGTGAAGAAGTGTCTTGTTTGCTCCCGTGGACTGAACCAAGATGCCCTCCATCGAGCAACTTTACCAGCAACTTAAGGAAGAATTGAGGGCAGCGAAGATGGAGATACGGCGATTGACCGAGGAAAACAAGAGGATTCGTAGTAGTCCTCCTGTTTCGAGTCCTCAGGTCAAGAAGGGATCGTGGTCAGTGGCTGGACAGCAGGGGACGACGAAGTTGACGATCAAGAAGACGAATGGAAAGCCAGAAACGATGAAGAAGAAAGAGACTGCTGTGGAAACTCCCGTGGAAACCTCCAACGCATTCTCGGTGCTACCCGACGAATGTGAGTCTACTACTGGGATCGTCACGACGAACGACAACAAGGAAGGTAAGAATATTGTTGTTGTTGGGGATAGCCAGGTTAGATACATGGATAGGGCATTCTGCTTGAAGGACAGGAGTAGGAGACAAAGGGTATGCTTTCCTGGGGCTGGGATGGAGGACATTGTTAGCCGGCTTGACAACATCATGAACGGTAATGGGATCAATCCTATTATTTGCCTCAGTGCTGGAGGCAATGATGTAGGCAAGCGTAGAAGTGAGGATTTAGTTAGAAAGTTCAGGACAGCTATAGACATGATTAGGAAGAAGGGGGGGCGCCCTGTTATATGTGGCATTTTGCCAAGAAGAGGTGTTGGTAATGAATGGTTGTCCAGAGCAATTGGTATTAATTGTTGGCTGGATAAACACTGTAAGGATAATGCAGTACCATTCATTGACAACTGGGACAACTTCTATGGCCGAAATGACATGTATGCCAGGGATGGGGTTCACTTATCCAGGGCAGGTGTGGGTTTTCTTGCTAACTCAGTTGAGGGGGTTGTTAGGACTTTAAACTAGGATTAGTTAGAGGTATGGGTTTAGAAATGATTAATAATGAGTATGGATATATTGACTTATGCTCTGATATTAAGAATCTTAATAGTAACTGTCATGGAGTAACTCTGGGTAATGATAATTTCAGAAATTGTGTAAAAACAAAGATGAATAGGAAAAATGTGCAGAAGAAAAAACATATGATGGTATTTTATGCTAACAGTCGAAGTGCAAGAAATAAAATTAATGAACTACGTTTGGTAGCATGTGCTGGGAACTTTGATATCATTGCATTAACTGAAACGTGGTATGATTTAAAGAGTCGGGATATGACTGCTGAGTGTAATATTCAGGGATTTAAGTTATTCAATGTGGATAGATGTAATGGGAAGGGGGGAGGAGTTGCATTGTATGTTCGAGAAAATATTAATTGTTGCATAAAAACAGGTATAAAAATAGATGGAGCAGTAACAGAGTCTGTTTGGGTAGAGTTCGTGGAGGGTCAAGAAAAACTAATTCTAGGTGTAATATACCGACCTCCAGGCTTGGATCACGATAGAGGGAGACTTCTTTGGGACGAAATTGTTAGGGCTTCTGGACACAGTAACGTAGTCATAGTAGGGGACTTTAACTTTAGCCAAATTGACTGGAATTCTTTGACAGGTAATCTAGAGTCCAGTGACTTCATGGAAACAGTTCAGGACTGTTTTCTGAAACAGAGTGTAACTGAACCTACCAGGGGTAATAATTTGCTAGACCTAGTCTTGTCAAATAAGGAAACACTCGTGAATAATCTGGAGATCACTGAAGAGCTTGGCGCAAGTGATCACAAATCCATCACCTTTAGCATTAATTGGGAATGCAAGAATAATGATAATACAGTAAAAATCCCCGATTTTCGTTCTGCCGATTATAATGGACTTAGGGAACATCTGTCTAATCTTGATTGGGGTTATCTAGCTAATGATTTTATTGACGATAATCATACTTATGAATATGAAGGGATCTGCTTTTATGATTGTTTTCTTAATAATGTACACAGTGCCCAGAGTATATACATTCCCCAGAGAGAAATTAGGTCTAATAATAACGATCCCAAATGGGTTAACAGGAGGCTAAAGCATCTATTAGGGGAGAAAAGGGGAATTTATAGGCGCATCAGAAGAGGAGAGGTTAACCTTACTGACCAATATGTTCAGCTTAAAAGAGAAGTAAAAAAGGCGATTAGAAAGGCTAAACGTGACTATGAAATTAGAGTTGCTAATGAATCAAAGACTAATCCAAAGGGGTTCTTTCAAGTGTATAGGACGAAGGTGAAGGAAAAAGTAGGACCTCTGAAATCTGGGAATGGACAGCTGACGGATAATGAACTGGAAATGTGTTCCTTATTTAATGACTATTTTTTGTCAGTTTTTACACAGGAAGATGTAAATGAGATTCCAGTAATTAACAATTATTTAGTTCCTGATGAATTTAAGTTAACTAATATTACTGTCACGAGGGACATGGTTATTAAACAGATAGACAAACTGAAACAAAATAAGTCCCCGGGACCCGATGAGTTGTTTTCAAGGGTACTTAAGGAATGCAAGATGGAGCTTAGTCAGCCATTAACGAGTGTATTCAATGCGTCCATCCTTACCAGTGTTGTGCCAGAGATGTGGAAGATGGCTAATGTGGTTCCTATATTCAAATCAGGGGATAAGTCCACTCCTTCAAATTACCGTCCAATAAGCCTGACATCTATAGTGGGCAAGTTATTAGAATCAATTATAGCTGACATTATCAGAAGTCACCTTGAAGAGCATAACTTGATAAATGAATCTCAGCATGGATTCACGAGAGGTCGTTCCTGCCTGACAAACTTACTGACGTTCTTCAATAGAACATTTGAGGCAGTTGACAGTGATAAGGAATATGATATTGTTTATTTGGATTTTAGTAAAGCCTTCGACAGAGTACCTCACACAAGAGCACTCTATAAGAAAAGTGGCAGCTCATGGTAACAGGAAGGTAAATTAGTGTGTGATGAATGGTTTGAAAAACCGACAAGTTGAAGATTGAGACACTTATGCAGCATATGGGAATCTTTATTCAGGAAACGTTTCGCCACACAGTGGCTTCATCAGTCCAATACAAAGAGGAAGGCGTAAGGAGAGGAGGAGAATGAGGTAATCAGTCCCTCAACCTGGAGTCGATGTGTTCAGTCCATCAATCTTGTAGAATGTACAGCATAGGGCCGTAGACGTGGCTTATATACTGTAGTGAGGTGACGTGAAGCAGGTGGAGGCGGGGTCATAGTGGTACCATCCACTAGTCGAAGTAGGTCTTCGTCCAAAGGTTGAACAAGTGTTGAAGAATTCTTTGTAACAAGATCCCATGATGCTGCAGTGTCTGACAGTTGTGATGAATGGTTTGAAAAACCGACAAGTTGAAGATTGAGACACTTATGCAGCATATGGGAATCTTTATTCAGGAAACGTTTCGCCACACAGTGGCTTCATAGTCCAATACATAAGGAGAGGAGGTAATCAGTCCCTCAACTGGAGTCGATGTGTTCAGTCCATCAATCTTGTAGAATGTACAGCATAGGGCCGTAGACGTGGCTTATATACTGTTGAGGTGACTTTGAAGCAGGTGGAGGCGGGGTCATAGTGGTACCATCCACTAGTCGAAGTAGGTCTTCGTCCAAAGGTTGAACAAGTGTTGAAGAATTCTTTGTAACAAGATCCCATGATGCTGCAGTGTCTGACAGTATATAAGCCACGTCTACGGCCCTATGCTGTACATTCTACAAGATTGATGGACTGAACACATCGACTCCAGGTTGAGGTACTGATTACCTCATCTTCTCCTCTCCTTACGCCTTCCTCTTTGTATTGGACTGATGAAGCCACTGTGTGGCGAAACGTTTCCTGAATAAAGATTCCCATATGCTGCATAAGTGTCTCAATCTTCAACTTGTCGGTTTTTCAAACCATTCATCACAACTGTCAGACACTGCAGCATCATGGGATCTTATTCCAAAGAATTTTTCAACACTTGTTCAACCTTTGGACGAAGACCTACTTCGACTAGTGGATGGTACCACTATGACCCCGCCTCCACCTGCTTCACGTCACCTCACTACAGTATATAAGCCACGTCTACGGCCCTATGCTGTACATTCTACAAGATTGATGGACTGAACACATCGACTCCAGGTTGAGGGACTGATTACCTCATTCTCCTCCTCTCCTTACGCCTTCCTCTTTGTATTGGACTGATGAAGCCACTGTGTGGCGAAACGTTTCCTGAATAAAGATTCCCATATGCTGCATAAGTGTCTCAATCTTCAACTTGTCGGTTTTTTTTCAAACCATTCATCACACAGGAGGTAAAGTTCTAGCATGGATTGAGGCATGGCTTACCAATAGAAAGCAGAGAGTTACCATTAATGGAGTGAAATCTGAATGGGGATTAGTCACTAGTGGCGTTCCACAAGGATCAGTTTTAGGCCCTCTCTTGTTCATAATTTACATTAATGACCTTGATGAAGGGATTACTAGTGACATGAGTAAGTTTGCTGATGATACAAAGATAGGCCGTATAATTCACTCTGAGGAGGATATCAATGAACTCCAGGACGATTTGAACAAATTAATGTCTTGGTCTGAAAAATGGCAGATGAAGTTTAATGTGGATAAGTGTAAGGTACTTGCCCTTGGTAATGAAAATAACCCTCGAAGCTATAATCTAGGTGAAGTAGAGCTTGGTCATACAGAATGTGAAAAAGACTTGGGAGTCATGGTAAGCAGAAATCTAAAGCCAAGACAGCAGTGCCTTAGTGTGCGCAACAAGGCCAACAGATTACTTGGATTTATCTCAAGAAGTATAAGTAACAGAAGTCCAAAAGTTATTTTACAGCTCTATACATCACTAGTGAGGCCTCATTTAGATTATGCTGCTCAGTTTTGGTCCCCTTACTACAGGATGGACATAGACTCATTAGAGAACATACAGAGAAGAATGACTAAAATGATTTACTGTGTAAGGAACCTCCCGTATGAAGATAGACTTAAAGCCTTAAATCTCCACCTCTCTGGATGACGGGCAAAAACAAGGGAGACATTAATAAAGTACTGAGGGTGGAAATAAATGGTATAAAATACCGACACAATGGCAATATAAACACAAATGCAGTATAATGTGATCCTTTATTGACTACGTTTCGCCCACACAGTGGGCTTTTTCAAGTCACAAACAGAACTACCTGGGGTGGAAGGAACGCGAGTATTTATAGTCCGGCTGAGGTCAGGTGAAGAATGCTGCATCTGATGATGTACCGAGTTGGGTTGTAGAGTCTAAAAACTTGGGTAGCTTGGAAAGGAGACTGGACAAGTTTGTGAGCAGACCTTCTACAGTGTTCTTATGTGGGATAGCGATGAAGAAGTTTCTTGGCAAGTGGTTCAGCTATGTTATAGAAGCCACTATTCTGGTTGAAGTTGTCGGATATAGAAATAAGTGATGATTCCAGGATTCTTCGGTATTGAGTGTTGTCTTCTGTGGCGATAAGTCTTGAGTTTCTGTAGTTTATCAAGTGGTTGTGTGAATTACGGTGTTGTACGCAGGCATTCCTTGTGTCGTCAGACCTGCTTGCGTATTGGTGTTCTGAAATACGTGTTTGGAGGTCCCTTGATGTTTCGCCCACGTATAACTTGTTGCAGTCATTACAAGGGATTATGTATACCCCTGCAGAGGATGGAGGCTTGTCCTGCCTACTACTGGTGATGTCCTTGATGGTCGTGGTTGTGGAGGTAGATACTTGGAATGATGTTTTGGCAAAGATGTTGGAAACATGTTTGGCAATGGAGTTGGTGGGAAGGACTATGTATCTCTTCTCGGCAGTGTCTTCTCTGGGTGTGTTGAAGATGTTTAGTGCTCGCCGTCTGCAGTCTCTGATGAAGTGACGAGGATAGTGGAGTTTGGAAAATACTGTTCAATTATAGTGCATTCTTCCTCAAGGAACTCGTTGCTGCAGATTCTGAGTGCACGCAGGAAGAAGCCTATAATTACACCACGTGTCAAGCTCTCCAATCCAGTTCACACTTGAAGAAGAGGTCGACAACACTCTTCCTTTCCTTGATGTTCTACTCTGCAAAGCTGACCACGAACTTCGTTTTAAAGTCTATCGAAAACCCACCAACCAAAACGATCTTCTCCACTTCTACTCTCACCACGACACCAAAACCAAACGTGGTGTAATTATAGGCTTCTTCCTGCGTGCACTCAGAACTGCAGCAACGAGTTCCTTGAGGAAGAATGCACTATAATTGAACAGGTATTTTCCAAACTCCACTATCCTCGTCACTTCATCAGAGACTGCAGACGGCGAGCACTAAACATCTTCAACACACCCAGAGAAGACACTGCCGAGAAGAGATACATAGTCCTTCCCACCAACTCCATTGCCAAACATGTTTCCAACATCTTTGCCAAAACATCATTCCAAGTATCTACCTCCACAACCACGACCATCAAGGACATCACCAGTAGTAGGCAGGACAAGCCTCCATCCTCTGCAGGGGTATACATAATCCCTTGTAATGACTGCAACAAGTTATACGTGGGCGAAACATCAAGGGACCTCCAAACACGTATTTCAGAACACCAATACGCAAGCAGGTCTGACGACACAAGGAATGCCTGCGTACAACACCGTAATTCACACAACCACTTGATAAACTACAGAAACTCAAGACTTATCGCCACAGAAGACAACACTCAATACCGAAGAATCCTGGAATCATCACTTATTTCTATATCCGACAACTTCAACCAGAATAGTGGCTTCTATAACATAGCTGAACCACTTGCCAAGAAACTTCTTCATCGCTATCCCACATAAGAACACTGTAGAAGGTCTGCTCACAAACTTGTCCAGTCTCCTTTCCAAGCTACCCAAGTTTTTAGACTCTACAACCCAACTCGGTACATCATCAGATGCAGCATTCTTCACCTGACCTCAGCCGGACTATAATCTTATACGTTTAAAGATATATATTTTTTTATTTGTGTTAATGTAAAAATTAATAATTTTGTACCAAAAGCACCTTAGAAAACTTGCCTTAGAAAATTTAGCCTAATTCTACTAAATATATTTAAGATAAGTTTACAATAATTTAATAATAAACAAACAAAATGAAGTATATTTTTTCGTTAGCTTCAGAGTGATTTCTGCAAAATTATTGCAAACATAAATTATCGCTCGTCTTATTCAGCGAGAAGAGTGTGGCTATTTAAGCCAAAATCGCAAGTTTTACCTATTCGGCACGATATACATTATATATATATATATATATATATATATATATATATATATATATATATATATATATATATATATATATATATATATATATATATACACACACACACACATGTTGTGTTGTCTCTTAGAGGAGGGACAATGTTCGTGGAGTTGAATCCTGTCCTGCCGCAGTTTGGTAAATGGCTTAAAATCACTTGTTTCGTGATTTCATTGCTATATAGATTGCTTGTTGAGGCGGATATTCAAACAGGAGGATGCTGAAATTAATCCTTGAGATACAGGTACTGGTTTCCTAACAGAGTTGTGGATGCGTGGAACAATCTTCCCAGTAGGGTCATCGAGGCTAGGACTTTGGGCAGCTTTAAAAATAGATTGGACAAACATATGAGTGGGAGGGGCTGGGTTTGATTTGTGTCATTGGGTACGGGAGTAAATTCTTGGGAAGCTTTGGATAGAGGTCATTTTGATAAGGACCTGCCTTGCATGGGCCAGTAGGCCTTCTGCAGTGTTCCTCCATTCTTATGTTCTTATACCACTGCCACGAGTGTCCTCGGATCACAAGAAACATCTACCTCTGCTGGATGCATGATCTTTGAAGGATCACTGACACAGGGATAAGGTGACACGTATGTTGTGTTGTCTCTTAGAGGTGGGACAATGTTCGTGGGGTCCAATCCTGGCCTGCCACAGTTTGATAAATGATTATATATTATTATTATTATCACACTGGCCGATTCCCACCAAGGCAGGGTGGCCCGAAAAAGAAAAACTTTCACCATCATTCACTCCATCACTGTCTTGCCAGAAGGGTGCTTTACACTACAGTTTTTAAACTGCAACATTAACACCCCTCCTTCAGAGTGCAGGCACTGTACTTCCCATCTCCAGGACTCAAGTCCGGCCTGCCGGTTTCCCTGAACCCCTTCATAAATGTTACTTTGCTCACACTCCAACAGCACGTCAAGTATTAAAAACCATTTGTCTCCATTCACTCCTATCAAACACGCTCACGCATGCCTGCTGGAAGTCCAAGCCCCTCGCACACAAAACCTCCTTTACCCCCTCCCTCCAACCTTTCCTAGGCCGACCCCTACCCCGCCTTCCTTCCACTACAGACTGATACACTCTTGAAGTCATTCTGTTTCGCTCCATTCTCTCTACATGTCCGAACCACCTCAACAACCCTTCCTCAGCCCTCTGGACAACAGTTTTGGTAATCCCGCACCTCCTCCTAACTTCCAAACTACGAATTCTCTGCATTATATTCACACCACACATTGCCCTCAGACATGACATCTCCACTGCCTCCAGCCTTCTCCTCGCTGCAACATTCATCACCCATGCTTCACACCCATATAAGAGCGTTGGTAAAACTATACTCTCATACATTCCCCTCTTTGCCTCCAAGGACAAAGTTCTTTGTCTCCACAGACTCCTAAGTGCACCACTCACCCTTTTCCCCTCATCAATTCTATGATTCACCTCATCTTTCATAGACCCATCCGCTGACACGTCCACTCCCAAATATCTGAATACATTCACCTCCTCCATACTCTCTCCCTCCAATCTGATATCCAATCTTTCATCACCTAATCTTTTTGTTATCCTCATAACCTTACTCTTTCCTGTATTCACTTTTAATTTTCTTCTTTTGCATACCCTACCAAATTCATCCACCAATCTCTGCAACTTCTCTTCAGAATCTCCCAAGAGCACAGTGTCATCAGCAAAGAGCAACTGTGACAACTCCCACTTTATGTGTGATTCTTTATCTTTTAACTCCACGCCTCTTGCCAAGACCCTCGCATTTACTTCTCTTACAACCCCATCTATAAATATATTAAACAACCACGGTGACATCACACATCCTTGTCTAAGGCCTACTTTTACTGGGAAATAATTTCCCTCTTTCCTACATACTCTAACTTGAGCCTCACTATCCTCGTAAAAACTCTTCACTGCTTTCAGTAACCTACCTCCTATACCATACACCTGCAACATCTGCCACATTGCCCCCCTATCCACCCTGTCATACGCCTTTTCCAAATCCATAAATGCCACAAAGACCTCTTTAGCCTTATCTAAATACTGTTCACTTATATGTTTCACTGTAAACACCTGGTCCACACACCCCCTACCTTTCCTAAAGCCTCCTTGTTCATCTGCTATCCTATTCTCCGTCTTACTCTTAATTCTTTCAATAATAACTCTACCATACACTTTACCAGGTATACTCAACAGACTTATCCCCCTATAATTTTTGCACTCTCTTTTGTCCCCTTTGCCTTTATACAAAGGAACTATGCATGCTCTCTGCCAATCCCTAGGTACCTTACCCTCTTCCATACATTTATTAAATAATTGCACCAACCACTCCAAAACTATATCCCCACCTGCTTTTAACATTTCTATCTTTATCCCATCAATCCCGGCTGCCTTACCCCCTTTCATTTTACCTACTGCCTCACGAACTTCCCCCACACTCACAACTGGCTCTTCCTCACTCCTACAAGATGTTATTCCTCCTTGCCCTATACACGAAATCACAGCTTCCCTATCTTCATCAACATTTAACAATTCCTCAAAATATTCCCTCCATCTTCCCAATACCTCTAACTCTCCATTTAATAACTCTCCTCTCCTATTTTTAACTGACAAATCCATTTGTTCTCTAGGCTTCCTTAACTTGTTAATCTCACTCCAAAACTTTTTCTTATTTTCAACAAAATTCTCATTTGCTCTCTTTTTACATTGCTTCACCACTCTCTTAACCTCTCTCTTTTTCTCCATATACTCTTCCCTCCTTGCATCACTTCTACTCATATGCTAACTTTTTCTCCCTTACTACTCTCTTTACATCATCATTCCACCAATCGCTCCTCTTAAATCCGAGTGGGGATTTATGGGGTTAAATCCGAGTGGGGATCTGTAACAAGTGGCGTTCCACAGGGATCAGTCTTGGGCCCGTTGTTGTTTATAATATATATCAATGATCTTGATGAGGGAATTACTAGTGATATGAGTAAATTCGCTGATGACACAAAGATAGGTAGGATAATTGATTCAAACGTAGATGTTATGGAACTTCAGGAGGATTTAAACAAACTCTATTCTTGGTCAGAAAAGTGGCAGATGCAGTTCAATGTAGATAAATGCAAGGTTCTGAAGCTTGGGAGTGCCCATAACCCTAGTACTTATAAGTTAAATGATGTAGAACTTAGCCATACAGATTGCGAAAAGGACTTGGGGGTTATGGTGAGCAGCAACCTTAAACCAAGACAGCAATGCCTAAGCGTACGTAATAAGGCAAATAGATTACTGGGATTTATATCAAGAAGTGTAAGCAACGGAAGTCCAGAGGTCATACTGCAGCTTTATACATCATTACTAAGGCCTCACCTAGATTATGCAGCTCAGTTCTGGTCTCCATATTACAGAATGGACATAAATTCGTTAGAAAACATTCAGCGTAGGATGACTAAATTAATACATAGCATTAGAAAACTTCCTTATGAAGAAAGATTGAAGACTCTTAAGTTTCATTCACTTGTTAGACGTAGAATGAGGGGAGACCTGATCGAAGTGCATAAGTGGAAGATAGGTATTAATAAAGGGGATATTAATAAGGTCTTGAGGATGTCTCTCCAAGAGAGAACCCGCAGTAATGGATTTAAATTAGATAAGTTTAGATTTAGAAAGGACATAGGAAAGTATTGGTTTGGAAATAGGGTAGTTGATGAGTGGAACAGTCTACCTAGTTGGGTTATTGAGGCTGGGACTTTGGGTAGTTTCAAATTTAGGTTGGATAAGTACATGAGTGGGAGGGGTTGGTTTCACCTAAGTAAATAGAATTATCAAAAGCTTATTGCTTGGGTAGCGTTTATTCTGTTAGTGGGTTAGATTTGTCAAGGACCTGTCTAGTATGGGCCAACAGGCCTATTGCAGTGTTCCTCCTTTATGTTCTTATATGTGAACCAGCGGGTCGCCAGCAGTAACAATCTGGTTGATAGGGCAAGCACCAGACAAGCTTGGCACAGAGCCAGGCTCCGGGAGTAAGAAAACTCTGGAAACCCTTCAAAGGTACCAAAGGTATCAAATGTGAATATATGTCTGTGCATAGAGTGAGTGGCAAAATTGCTCATATGTACTGCTTCAATAACTGCCCACTTAATTATCACCGTAAGTGACTCAGTTGATTAAATGTTGCGGTAGACTGAGACGAAAATGAACTCTTTGTGTTGACCAGGAGGCAGGAGGCAGGTGGCAGGAGGCAGGAGGCAGGTGGCAGGAGGCAGGGGAGGAGGAGGAGGCAGGAGGCAGGAGGGAGCACTTAGCTAAGTGGTCACCATCAGCAGATTGTGTAAGACAGTGTTGGCACACGTCACACTGCTTAACTCACATCCAACCTGACCATCCTCCTTCTCTCCCACTCTCTCCTTCCTTACCCTGTGTCTGTGCTGGTGAGGCTCCACAGTGTTAGTGTCAGTGTTAACTAGGTTCCAGAGTTGCACCAGTGATACAACAAGATACCAGCACATTTCTAGGTGCCAGGTAACAGAATAACTTCTTCACTGACAATGCAGCCGATAAGTCACGTAAAATAAACCTTGATAACAAAGTGAAAGAAATTCAGGAGAATTCAGCAGCTCAAGCATTCTGAGAGTGCAGGTGGGTTGCTAGCAACGTTAAACACCCTCAGAGTGCAGGTGGGTTATTAGCAACGTTAAACACTCTCAGAGTGCAGGTGGGTTGCTAGCAACGTTAAACACTCTCAGAGTGCAGGTGGGTTGCTAGCAACGTTAAACACTCTCAGAGTGCAGGTGGGTTGCTAACAACGTTAAACACTCTCAGAGTGCAGATGGGTTGCTAGCAACGTTAAACACTCTCAGAGTGCAGGTGGGTTGCTAACAACGTTAAACACTCTCAGAGTGCAGGTGCGTTGCTAGCAACGTTAAACACTCTCAGAGTGCAGGTGGGTTGCTAGCAACGTTAAACACTCTCAGAGTGCAGGTGGGTTGCTAGCAACGTTAAACACTCTCAGAGTGCAGGTGGGTTGCTAGCAACGTTAAACACTCTCAGAGTGCAGGTGGGTTGCAAGCAACGTTAAACACTCTCAGAGTGCAGGTGGGTTGCTAGCAACGTTAAACACTCTCAGAGTGCAGGTGGGTTGCTAGCAACGTTAAACACTCTCAGAGTGCAGGTGGGTTGCTAGCAACGTTAAACACTCTCAGAGTGCAGGTGGGTTGCTAGCAACGTTAAACACTCTCAGAGTGCAGGTGGGTTGCTAGCAACGTTAAACACTCTCAGAGTGCAGGTGGGTTGCTAGCAACATCAAACACTCTCAGAGTGCAGGTGGGTTGCTAGCAACGTTAAACACTCTCAGAGTGCAGGTGGGTTGCTAGCAACGTTAAACACTCTCAGAGTGCAGGTGGGTTGCTAGCAACATCAAACACTCTCAGAGTGCAGGTGGGTTGCTAGCAACGTTAAACACTCTCAGAGTGCAGGTGGGTTGCTAGCAACGTTAAACACTCTCAGAGTGCAGGTGGGTTGCTAGCAACGTTAAACACTCTCAGAGTGCAGGTGGGTTGCTAGCAACGTTAAACACTCTCAGAGTGCAGGTGGGTTGCTAGCAACGTTAAACACTCTCAGAGTGCAGGAGGGTTGCTAGCAACGTTAAACACTCTCAGAGTGCAGGTGGGTTGCTAGCAACGTTAAACACTCTCAGAGTGCAGGTGGGTTGCTAGCAACGTTAAACACTCTCAGAGTGCAGGTGGGTTGCTAGCAACATTAAACACTCTCACAGTGCAGGTGGGTTGCTAGCAACGTTAAACACTCTCAGAGTGCAGGTGGGTTGCTAGCAACGTTAAACACTCTCAGAGTGCAGGAGGGTTGCTAGCAACGTTAAACACTCTCAGAGTGCAGGTGGGTTGCTAGCAACGTTAAACACTCTCAGAGTGCAGGTGGGTTGCTAGCAACGTTAAACACTCTCAGAGTGCAGGTGGGTTGCTAGCAACGTTAAACACTCTCAGAGTGCAGGTGCAGGTGGGTTGCTAGCAACGTTAAACACTCTCAGAGTGCAGGTGGGTTGCTAGCAACGTTAAACACTCTCAGAGTGCAGGTGGGTTGCTAGCAACGTTAAACACTCTCAGAGTGCAGGTGGGTTGCTAGCAACGTTAAACACTCTCAGAGTGCAGGTGGGTTGCTAGCAACGTTAAACACTCTCAGAGTGCAGGTGGGTTGCTAGCAACGTTAAACACTCTCAGAGTGCAGGTGGGTTGCTAGCAACGTTAAACACTCTCAGAGTGCAGGTGGGTTGCTAGCAACGTTAAACACTCTCAGAGTGCAGGTGGGTTGCTAGCAACGTTAAACACTCTCAGAGTGCAGGTGGGTTGCTAGCAACGTTAAACACTCTCAGAGTGCAGGTGGGTTGCTAGCAACGTTAAACACTCTCAGAGTGCAGGTGGGTTGCTAGCAACGTTAAACACTCTCAGAGTGCAGGTGGGTTGCTAGCAACGTTAAACACTCTCAGAGTGCAGGTGGGTTGCTAGCAACGTTAAACACTCTCAGAGTGCAGGTGGGTTGCTAGCAACGTTAAACACTCTCAGAGTGCAGGTGGGTTGCTAGCAACGTTAAACACTCTCAGAGTGCAGGTGGGTTGCTAGCAACGTTAAACACTCTCAGAGTGCAGGTGGGTTGCTAGCAACGTTAAACACTCTCAGAGTGCAGGTGGGTTGCTAGCAACGTTAAACACTCTCAGAGTGCAGGTGGGTTGCTAGCAACGTTAAACACTCTCAGAGTGCAGTGCAGGTGGGTTGCTAGCAACGTTAAACACTCTCAGAGAGCAGGTGGGTTGCTAGCAACGTTAAACACTCTCAGAGTGCAGGTGGCTTGCTAACAACGTTAAACACTCTCAGAGTGCAGGTGGGTTGCTAGCAACGTTAAACACTCTCAGAGTGCAGGTGGGTTGCTAGCAACGTTAAACACTCTCAGAGTGCAGGTGGGTTGCTAGCAACGTTAAACACTCTCAGAGTGCAGGTGGGTTGCTAGCAACGTTAAACACTCTCAGAGTGCAGGTGGGTTGCTAGCAACGTTAAACACTCTCAGAGTGCAGGTGGGTTGCTAGCAACGTTAAACACTCTCAGAGTGCAGGTGGGTTGCTAGCAACGTTAAACACTCTCAGAGTGCAGGTGGGTTGCTAGCAACGTTAAACACTCTCAGAGTGCAGGTGGGTTGCTAGCAACGTTAAACACTCTCAGAGTGCAGGTGGGTTGCTAGCAACGTTAAACACTCTCAGAGTGCAGGTGGGTTGCTAGCAACGTTAAACACTCTCAGAGTGCAGGTGGGTTGCTAGCAACGTTAAACACTCTCAGAGTGCAGGTGGGTTGCTAGCAACGTTAAACACTCTCAGAGTGCAGGTGGGTTGCTAGCAACGTTAAACACTCTCAGAGTGCAGGTGGGTTGCTAGCAACGTTAAACACTCTCAGAGTGCAGGTGGGTTGCTAGCAACGTTAAACACTCTCAGAGTGCAGGTGGGTTGCTAGCAACGTTAAACACTCTCAGAGTGCAGGTGGGTTGCTAGCAACGTTAAACACTCTCAGAGTGCAGGTGGGTTGCTAGCAACGTTAAAAACTCTCAGAGTGCAGGTGGGGTGCTAGCAACGTTAAACAGGTGGGTTGCTCTCACTCTCAGAGTGCAGGTGGGTTGCTAGCAACGTAAAACACTCTCAGAGTGCAGGTGGGTTGCTAGCAACGTTAAACACTCTCAGAGTGCAGGTGGGTTGCTAGCAACGTTAAACACTCTCAGAGTGCAGGTGGGTTGCTAGCAACGTTAAACACTCTCAGAGTGCAGGTGGGTTGCTAGCAACGTTAAACACTCTCACAGTGCAGGAGGGTTGCTAGCAACGTTAAACACTCTCAGAGTGCAGGTGGGTTGCTAGCAACGTTAAACACTCTCACAGTGCAGGAGGGTTGCTAGCAACGTTAAACACTCTCAGAGTGCAGGTGGGTTGCTAGCAACGTTGAACACTCTCAAGTGCAGGTGGGTTGCTAACAACGTTAAACACTCTCAGTGCAGTGCAGGCAGGTGGGTTGCTAGCAACGTTAAACACTCTCAGAGTGCAGGTGGGTTGCTAGCAACGTTAAACACTCTCACAGTTGCTAGCAAACACTCTCACAGTGGGTTGCTAGCAACGTTAAACACTCTCAGAGTGCAGGTGGGTTGCTAGCAACGTTAAACACTCTCACAGTGCAGGAGGGTTGCTAGCAACGTTAAACACTCTCAGAGTGCAGGTGGGTTGCTAGCAACGTTAAACACTCTCAGAGTGCAGGTGGGTTGCTAACAACGTTAAACACTCTCAGAGTGCAGGTGGGTTGCTAGCAACGTTAAACACTCTCAGAGTGCAGGTGGGTTGCTAGCAACGTTAAACACTCTCAGAGTGCAGGTGGGTTGCTAGCAACGTTAAACACTCTCAGAGTGCAGGTGGGTTGCTAGCAACGTTAAACACTCTCAGAGTGCAGGTGGGTTGCTAGCAACGTTAAACACTCTCAGAGTGCAGGTGGGTTGCTAGCAACGTTAAACACTCTCAGAGTGCAGGTGGGTTGCTAGCAACGTTAAACACTCTCAGAGTGCAGGTGGGTTGCTAGCAACGTTAAACACTCTCAGAGTGCAGGTGGGTTGCTAGCAACGTTAAACACTCTCAGAGTGCAGGTGGGTTGCTAGCAACGTTAAACACTCTCAGAGTGCAGGTGGGTTGCTAGCAACGTTAAACACTCTCAGAGTGCAGGTGGGTTGCTAGCAACGTTAAACACTCTCAGAGTGCAGGTGGGTTGCTAGCAACGTTAAACACTCTCAGAGTGCAGGTGGGTTGCTAGCAACGTTAAACACTCTCAGAGTGCAGGTGGGTTGCTAGCAACGTTAAACACTCTCAGAGTGCAGGTGGGTTGCTAGCAACGTTAAACACTCTCAGTGCAGTGCAGGTGGGTTGCTAGCAACGTTAAACACTCTCAGAGTGCAGGTGGGTTGCTAGCAACGTTAAACACTCTCAGAGTGCAGGTGGGTTGCTAGCAACGTTAAACACTCTCAGAGTGCAGGTGGGTTGCTAGCAACGTTAAACACTCTCAGAGTGCAGGTGGGTTGCTAGCAACGTTAAACACTCTCAGAGTGCAGGTGGGTTGCTAGCAACGTTAAACACTCTCAGAGTGCAGGTGGGTTGCTAGCAACGTTAAACACTCTCAGAGCGCAGGTGGGTTGCTAGCAACGTTAAACACTCTCAGAGTGCAGGTGGGTTGCTAGCAACGCTAGCAACGTTAAACACTCAGAGTCAGAGTGCAGGTGGGTTGCTAGCAACGTTAAACACTCTCAGAGTGCAGGTGGGTTGCTAGCAACGTTAAACACTCTCAGAGTGCAGGTGGGTTGCTAGCAACGTTAAACACTCTCCGAGTGCAGGTGGGTTGCTAGCAACGTTCAACACTCTCAGAGTGCAACAGAGTGCAGGTGGGTTGCTAGCAACGTTAAACACTCTCAGAGTGCAGGTGGGTTGCTAGCAACGTTAAACACTCTCAGAGTGCAGGTGGGTTGCTAGCAACGTTAAACACTCTCAGAGTGCAGGTGGGTTGCTAGCAACGTTAAACACTCTCAGAGTGCAGGTGGGTTGCTAGCAACGTTAAACACTCTCAGAGTGCAGGTGGGTTGCTAGCAACGTTAAACACTCTGAGTGCAGTGCAGAGTGGGTGGGTTGCTAGCAACGTTAAACACTCTCAGAGTGCAGGTGGGTTGCTAGCAACGTTAAACACTCTCAGAGTGCAGGTGGGTTGCTAGCAACGTTAAACACTCTCAGAGTGCAGGTGGGTTGCTAGCAACGTTAAACACTCTCAGAGTGCAGGTGGGTTGCTAGCAACGTTAAACACTCTCAGAGTGCAGGTGGGTTGCTAGCAACGTTAAACACTCTCAGAGTGCAGGTGGGTTGCTAGCAACGTTAAACACTCTCAGAGTGCAGGTGGGTTGCTAGCAACGTTAAACACTCTCAGAGTGCAGGTGGGTTGCTAGCAACGTTAAACACTCTCAGAGTGCAGGTGGGTTGCTAGCAACGTTAAACACTCTCAGAGTGCAGGTGGGTTGCTAGCAACGTTAAACACTCTCAGAGTGCAGGTGGGTTGCTAGCAACGTTAAACACTCTCAGAGTGCAGGTGGGTTGCTAGCAACGTTAAACACTCTCAGAGTGCAGGTGGGTTGCTAGCAACGTTAAACACTCTCAGAGTGCAGGTGGGTTGCTAGCAACGTTAAACACTCTCAGAGTGCAGGTGGGTTGCTAGCAACGTTAAACACTCTCAGAGTGCAGGTGGGTTGCTAGCAACGTTAAACACTCTCAGAGTGCAGGTGGGTTGCTAGCAACGTTAAACACTCTCAGAGTGCAGGAGGGTTGCTAGCAACGTTAAACACTCTCAGAGTGCAGGTGGGTTGCTAGCAACGTTAAACACTCTCAGAGTGCAGGTGGGTTGCTAGCAACGTTAAACACTCTCAGAGTGCAGGTGGGTTGCTAGCAACGTTAAACACTCTCAGAGTGCAGGTGGGTTGCTAGCAACGTTAAACACTCTCAGAGTGCAGGTGGGTTGCTAGCAACGTTAAACACTCTCAGAGTGCAGGTGGGTTGCTAGCAACGTTAAACACTCTCACAGTGCAGGAGGGTTGCTAGCAACGTTAAACACTCTCAGAGTGCAGGTGGGTTGCTAGCAACGTTAAACACTCTCAGAGTGCAGGTGGGTTGCTAGCAACGTTAAACACTCTCAGAGTGCAGGTGGGTTGCTAGCAACGTTAAACACTCTCAGAGTGCAGGTGGGTTGCTAGCAACGTTAAACACTCTCAGAGTGCAGGTGGGTTGCTAGCAACGTTAAACACTCTCAGAGTGCAGGTGGGTTGCTAGCAACGTTAAACACTCTCAGAGTGCAGGTGGGTTGCTAGCAACGTTAAAGTGCACTCTCAGAGTGCAGGTGGGTTGCTAGCAACGTTAAACACTCTCAGAGTGCAGGTGGGTTGCTAGCAACGTTAAACACTCTCAGAGTGCAGGTGGGTTGCTAGCAACGTTAAACACTCTCAGAGTGCAGGTGGGTTGCTAGCAACGTTAAACACTCTCAGAGTGCAGGTGGGTTGCTAGCAACGTTAAACACTCTCAGAGTGCAGGTGGGTTGCTAGCAACGTTAAACACTCTCACAGTGCAGGAGGGTTGCTAGCAACGTTAAACACTCTCAGAGTGCAGGTGGGTTGCTAGCAACGTTAAACACTCTCACAGTGCAGGAGGGTTGCTAGCAACGTTAAACACTCTCAGAGTGCAGGTGGGTTGCTAGCAACGTTAAACACTCTCAGAGTGCAGGTGGGTTGCTAGCAACGTTAAACACTCTCAGAGTGCAGGTGGGTTGCTAGCAACGTTAAACACTCTCAGAGTGCAGGTGGGTTGCTAGCAACGTTAAACACTCTCAGAGTGCAGGTGGGTTGCTAGCAACGTTAAACACTCTCAGAGTGCAGGTGGGTTGCTAGCAACGTTAAACACTCTCAGAGTGCAGGTGGGTTGCTAGCAAGAACACTCTCACAGTGCAGGAGGGTTGCTAGCAACGTTAAACACTCTCAGAGTGCAGGTGGGTTGCTAGCAACGTTAAACACTCTCACAGTGCAGGAGGGTTGCTAGCAACGTTAAACACTCTCAGAGTGCAGGTGGGTTGCTAGCAACGTTAAACACTCTCAGAGTGCAGGTGGGTTGCTAGCAACGTTAAACACTCTCAGAGTGCAGGTGGGTTGCTAGCAACGTTAAACACTCTCAGAGTGCAGGTGGGTTGCTAGCAACGTTAAACACTCTCAGAGTGCAGGTGGGTTGCTAGCAACGTTAAACACTCTCAGAGTGCAGGTGGGTTGCTAGCAACGTTAAACACTCTCAGAGTGCAGGTGGGTTGCTAGCAACGTTAAACACTCTCAGAGTGCAGGTGGGTTGCTAGCAACGTTAAACACTCTCAGAGTGCAGGTGGGTTGCTAGCAACGTTAAACACTCTCAGAGTGCAGGTGGGTTGCTAGCAACGTTAAACACTCTCAGAGTGCAGGTGGGTTGCTAGCAACGTTAAACACTCTCAGAGTGCAGGTGGGTTGCTAGCAACGTTAAACACTCTCAGAGTGCAGGTGGGTTGCTAGCAACGTTAAACACTCTCAGAGTGCAGGTGGGTTGCTAGCAACGTTAAACACTCTCAGAGTGCAGGTGGGTTGCTAGCAACGTTAAACACTCTCAGAGTGCAGGTGGGTTGCTAGCAACGTTAAACACTCTCAGAGAGCAGGTGGGTTGCTAGCAACGTTAAACACTCTCAGAGTGCAGGTGGGTTGCTAGCAACGTTAAACACTCTCAGAGTGCAGGTGGGTTGCTAGCAACGTTAAACACTCTCAGAGTGCAGGTGGGTTGCTAAACACTCTCAGAGTGCAGGTGGGTTGCTAGCAACGTTAAACACTCTCAGAGTGCAGGTGGGTTGCTAGCAACGTTAAACACTCTCAGAGTGCAGGTGGGTTGCTAGCAACGTTAAACACTCTCAGAGTGCAGGTGGGTTGCTAGCAACGTCAAACACTCTCAGAGTGCAGGCTAGCAACGTTAAACACTCTCAGAGTGCAGGTGGGCTAGCAACGTTAAACACTCTCAGAGTGCAGGTGGGTTGCTAGCAACGTTAAACACTCTCAGAGTGCAGGTGGGTTGCTAGCAACGTTAAACACTCTCAGAGTGCAGGTGGGTTGCTAGCAACGTTAAACACTCTCAGAGTGCAGGTGGGTTGCTAGCAACGTTAAACACTCTCAGAGTGCAGGTGGGTTGCTAGCAACGTTAAACACTCTCAGAGTGCAGGTGGGTTGCTAGCAACGTTAAACACTCTCAGAGTGCAGGTGGGTTGCTAGCAACGTTAAACACTCTCAGAGTGCAGGTGGGTTGCTAGCAACGTTAAACACTCTCAGAGTGCAGGTGGGTTGCTAGCAACGTTAAACACTCTCAGAGTGCAGGTGGGTTGCTAGCAACGTTAAACACTCTCAGAGTGCAGGTGGGTTGCTAGCAACGTTAAACACTCTCAGAGTGCAGGTGGGTTGCTAGCAACGTTAAACACTCTCAGAGTGCAGGTGGGTTGCTAGCAACGTTAAACACTCTCAGAGTGCAGGTGGGTTGCTAGCAACGTTAAACACTCTCAGAGTGCAGGTGGGTTGCTAGCAACGTGCTAAACACTCTCAGAGTGCAGGTGGGTTGCTAGCAACGTTAAACACTCTCAGAGTGCAGGTGGGTTGCTAGCAACGTTAAACACTCTCAGAGTGCAGGTGGGTTGCTAGCAACGTTAAACACTCTCAGAGTGCAGGTGGGTTGCTAGCAACGTTAAACACTCTCAGAGTGCAGGTGGGTTGCTAGCAACGTTAAACACTCTCAGAGTGCAGGTGGGTTGCTAGCAACGTTAAACACTCTCAGAGTGCAGGTGGGTTGCTAGCAACGTTAAACACTCTCAGAGTGCAGGTGGGTTGCTAGCAACGTTAAACACTCTCAGAGTGCAGGTGGGTTGCTAGCAACGTTAAACACTCTCAGAGTGCAGGTGGGTTGCTAGCAACGTTAAACACTCTCAGAGTGCAGGTGGGTTGCTAGCAACGTTAAACACTCTCAGAGTGCAGGTGGGTTGCTAGCAACGTTAAACACTCTCAGAGTGCAGGTGGGTTGCTAGCAACGTTAAACACTCTCAGAGTGCAGGTGGGTTGCTAGCAACGTTAAACACTCTCAGAGTGCAGGTGGGTTGCTAGCAACGTTAAACACTCTCAGAGTGCAGGTGGGTTGCTAGCAACGTTAAACACTCTCAGAGTGCAGGTGGGTTGCTAGCAACGTTAAACACTCTCAGAGTGCAGGTGGGTTGCTAGCAACGTTAAACACTCTCAGAGTGCAGGTGGGATGCTAGCAACGTTAAACACTCTCAGAGTGCAGGTGGGATGCTAGCAACGTTAAACACTCTCAGAGTGCAGGTGGGTTGCTAGCAACGTTAAACACTCTCAGAGTGCAGGTGGGTTGCTAGCAACGTTAAACACTCTCAGAGTGCAGGTGGGTTGCTAGCAACGTTAAACACTCTCAGAGTGCAGGTGGGTTGCTAGCAACGTTAAACACTCTCAGAGTGCAGGTGGGTTGCTAGCAACGTTAAACACTCTCAGAGTGCAGGTGGGTTGCTAGCAACGTTAAACACTCTCAGAGTGCAGGTGGGTTGCTAGCAACGTTAAACACTCTCAGAGTGCAGGTGGGTTGCTAGCAACGTTAAACACTCTCAGAGTGCAGGTGGGTTGCTAGCAACGTTAAACACTCTCAGAGTGCAGGTGGGTTGCTAGCAACGTTAAACACTCTCAGAGTGCAGGTGGGTTGCTAGCAACGTTAAACACTCTCAGAGTGCAGGTGGGTTGCTAGCAACGTTAAACACTCTCAGAGTGCAGGTGGGTTGCTAGCAACGTTAAACACTCTCAGAGTGCAGGTGGGTTGCTAGCAACGTTAAACACTCTCAGAGTGCAGGTGGGTTGCTAGCAACGTTAAACACTCTCAGAGTGCAGGTGGGTTGCTAGCAACGTTAAACACTCTCAGAGTGCAGGTGGGTTGCTAGCAACGTTAAACACTCTCAGAGTGCAGGTGGGTTGCTAGCAACGTTAAACACTCTCAGAGTGCAGGTGGGTTGCTAGCAACGTTAAACACTCTCAGAGTGCAGGTGGGTTGCTAGCAACGTTAAACACTCTCAGAGAGCAGGTGGGTTGCTAGCAACGTTAAACACTCTCAGAGTGCAGGTGGGTTGCTAGCAACGTTAAACACTCTCAGAGTGCAGGTGGGTTGCTAGTTAAACACTCTCAACGCTTAAACACTCTCAGAGTGCAGGTGGGTTGCTAGCAACGTTAAACACTCTCAGAGTGCAGGTGGGTTGCTAGCAACGTTAAACACTCTCAGTGCAGTGCAGGTGGGTTGCTAGCAACGTTAAACACTCTCAGAGTGCAGGTGGGTTGCTAGCAACGTTAAACACTCTCAGAGTGCAGGTGGGTTGCTAGCAACGTTAAACACTCTCAGAGTGCAGGTGGGTTGCTAGCAACGTTAAACACTCTCAGAGTGCAGGTGGGTTGCTAGCAACGTTAAACACTCTCAGAGTGCAGGTGGGTTGCTAGCAACGTTAAACACTCTCAGAGTGCAGGTGGGTTGCTAGCAACGTTAAACACTCTCAGAGTGCAGGTGGGTTGCTAGCAACGTTAAACACTCTCAGAGTGCAGGTGGGTTGCTAGCAACGTTAAACACTCTCAGAGTGCAGGTGGGTTGCTAGCAACGTTAAACACTCTCAGAGTGCAGGTGGGTTGCTAGCAACGTTAAACACTCTCAGAGTGCAGGTGGGTTGCTAGCAACGTTAAACACTCTCAGAGTGCAGGTGGGTTGCTAGCAACGTTAAACACTCTCAGAGTGCAGGTGGGTTGCTAGCAACGTTAAACACTCTCAGAGTGCAGGTGGGTTGCTAGCAACGTTAAACACTCTCAGAGTGCAGGTGGGTTGCTAGCAACGTTAAACACTCTCAGAGTGCAGGTGGGTTGCTAGCAACGTTAAACACTCTCAGAGTGCAGGTGGGTTGCTAGCAACGTTAAACACTCTCAGAGTGCAGGTGGGTTGCTAGCAACGTTAAACACTCTCAGAGTGCAGGTGGGTTGCTAGCAACGTTAAACACTCTCAGAGTGCAGGTGGGTTGCTAGCAACGTTAAACACTCTCAGAGTGCAGGTGGGTTGCTAGCAACGTTAAACACTCTCAGAGTGCAGGTGGGTTGCTAGCAACGTTAAACACTCTCAGAGTGCAGGTGGGTTGCTAGCAACGTTAAACACTCTCAGAGTGCAGGTGGGTTGCTAGCAACGTTAAACACTCTCAGAGTGCAGGTGGGGTGCTAGCAACGTTAAACACTCTCAGAGTGCAGGTGGGTTGCTAGCAACGTTAAACACTCTCAGAGTGCAGGTGGGTTGCTAGCAACGTTAAACACTCTCAGAGTGCAGGTGGGTTGCTAGCAACGTTAAACACTCTCAGAGTGCAGGTGGGTTGCTAGCAACGTTAAACACTCTCAGAGTGCAGGTGGGTTGCTAGAAACGTTAAACACTCTCAGAGTGCAGGTGGGTTGCTAGCAACGTTAAACACTCTCAGAGTGCAGGTGGGTTGCTAGCAACGTTAAACACTCTCAGAGTGCAGGTGGGTTGCTAGCAACGTTAAACACTCTCAGAGTGCAGGTGGGTTGCTAGCAACGTTAAACACTCTCAGAGTGCAGGTGGGTTGCTAGCAACGTTAAACACTCTCAGAGTGCAGGTGGGTTGCTAGCAACGTTAAACACTCTCAGAGTGCAGGTGGGTTGCTAGCAACGTTAAACACTCTCAGAGTGCAGGTGGGTTGCTAACAACGTTAAACACTCTCAGAGTGCAGGTGGGTTGCTAGCAACGTTAAACACTCTCAGAGTGCAGGTGGGTTGCTAGAAACGTTAAACACTCTCAGAGTGCAGGTGGGTTGCTAGCAACGTTAAACACTCTCAGAGTGCAGGTGGGTTGCTAGCAACGTTAAACACTCTCAGAGTGCAGGTGGGTTGCTAGCAACGTTAAACACTCTCAGAGTGCAGGAGGGTTGCTAGCAACGTTAAACACTCTCAGAGTGCAGGTGGGTTGCTAGCAACGTTAAACACTCTCAGAGTGCAGGTGGGTTGCTAGCAACGTTAAACACTCTCAGAGTGCAGGTGGGTTGCTAGCAACGTTAAACACTCTCAGAGTGCAGGTGGGTTGCTAGCAACGTTAAACACTCTCAGAGTGCAGGTGGGTTGCTAGCAACGTTAAACACTCTCAGAGTGCAGGTGGGTTGCTAGCAACGTTAAACACTCTCAGAGTGCAGGTGGGTTGCTAGCAACGTTAAACACTCTCAGAGTGCAGGTGGGTTGCTAGCAACGTTAAACACTCTCAGAGTGCAGGTGGGTTGCTAGCAACGTTAAACACTCTCAGAGTGCAGGTGGGTTGCTAGCAACGTTAAACACTCTCACAGTGCAGGTGGGTTGCTAGCAACGTTAAACACTCTCAGAGTGCAGGTGGGTTGCTAGCAACGTTAAACACTCTCAGAGTGCAGGTGGGTTGCTAGCAACGTTAAACACTCTCAGAGTGCAGGTGGGTTGCTAGCAACGTTAAACACTCTCAGAGTGCAGGTGGGTTGCTAGCAACTCTCAGAGTAGGTGGGTTGCTCAAACACTCTCAGAGTGCAGGTGGGTTGCTAGCAACGTTAAACACTCTCAGAGTGCAGGTGGGTTGCTAGCAACATCAAACACTCTCAGAGTGCAGGTGGGTTGCTAGCAACGTTAAACACTCTCAGAGTGCAGGTGGGTTGCTAGCAACGTTAAACACTCTCAGAGTGCAGGTGGGTTGCTAGCAACGTTAAACACTCTCAGAGTGCAGGTGGGTTGCTAGCAACGTTAAACACTCTCAGAGTGCAGGTGGGTTGCTAGCAACGTTAAACACTCTCAGAGTGCAGGTGGGTTGCTAGCAACGTTAAACACTCTCAGAGTGCAGGTGGGTTGCTAGCAACGTTAAACACTCTCAGAGTGCAGGTGGGTTGCTAGCAACGTTAAACACTCTCAGAGTGCAGGTGGGTTGCTAGCAACGTTAAACACTCTCAGAGTGCAGGTGGGTTGCTAGCAACGTTAAACACTCTCAGAGTGCAGGTGGGTTGCTAGCAACGTTAAACACTCTCAGAGTGCAGGTGGGTTGCTAGCAACGTTAAACACTCTCAGAGTGCAGGTGGGTTGCTAGCAACGTTAAACACTCTCAGAGTGCAGGTGGGTTGCTAGCAACGTTAAACACTCTCAGAGTGCAGGTGGGTTGCTAGCAACGTTAAACACTCTCAGAGTGCAGGTGGGTTGCTAGCAACGTTAAACACTCTCAGAGTGCAGGTGGGTTGCTAGCAACGTTAAACACTCTCAGAGTGCAGGTGGGTTGCTAGCAACGTTAAACACTCTCAGAGTGCAGCTAGCAACGTTAAACACTCTCAGAGTGCAGGTGGGTTGCTAGCAACGTTAAACACTCTCAGAGTGCAGGTGGGTTGCTAGCAACGTTAAACACTCTCAGAGTGCAGGTGGGTTGCTAGCAACGTTAAACACACTCAGAGTGCAGGTGGGTTGCTAGCAACGTTAAACACTCTCAGAGTGCAGGTGGGTTGCTAGCAACGTTAAACAATCTGAGTGCAGGTGGGTTGCTAGCAACGTTAAACACTCTCAGAGTGCAGGTGGGTTGCTAGCAACGTTAAACACTCTCAGAGTGCAGGTGGGTTGCTAGCAACGTTAAACACTCTCAGAGTGCAGGTGGGTTGCTAGCAACGTTCAAACACTCTCAGAGTGCAGGTGGGTTGCTAGCAACGTTTAACACTCTCTGAGTGCAGGTGGGTTGCTAGCAACGTTAAACACTCTCAGAGTGCAGGTGGGTTGCTAGCAACGTTAAACACTCTCAGAGTGCAGGTGGGTTGCTAGCAACGTTAAACACTCTCAGAGTGCAGGTGGGTTGCTAGCAACGTTAAACACTCTCAGAGTGCAGGTGGGTTGCTAGCAACGTTAAACACTCTCAGAGTGCAGCTAGCAACGTTCAACACTCTCAGAGTGCAGGTGGGTTGCTAGCAACGTTAAACACTCTCAGAGTGCAGGTGGGTTGCTAGCAACGTTAAACACTCTCAGAGTGCAGGTGGGTTGCTAGCAACGTTAAACACTCTCAGAGTGCAGGTGGGTTGCTAGCAACGTTAAACACTCTCAGAGTGCAGGTGGGTTGCTAGCAACGTTAAACACTCTCAGAGTGCAGGTGGGTTGCTAGCAACGTTAAACACTCTCAGAGTGCAGGTGGGTTGCTAGCAACGTTAAACACTCTCAGAGTGCAGGTGGGTTGCTAGCAACGTTAAACACTCTCAGAGTGCAGGTGGGTTGCTAGCAACGTTAAACACTCTCAGAGTGCAGGTGGGTTGCTAGCAACGTTAAACACTCTCAGAGTGCAGGTGGGTTGCTAGCAACGTTAAACACTCTCAGAGTGCAGGTGGGTTGCTAGCAACGTTAAACACTCTCAGAGTGCAGGTGGGTTGCTAGCAACGTTAAACACTCTCAGAGTGCAGGTGGGTTGCTAGCAACGTTAAACACTCTCAGAGTGCAGGTGGGTTGCTAGCAACGTTAAACACTCTCAGAGTGCAGGTGGGTTGCTAGCAACGTTAAACACTCTCAGAGTGCAGGTGGGTTGCTAGCAACGTTAAACACTCTCAGAGTGCAGGTGGGTTGCTAGCAACGTTAAACACTCTCAGAGTGCAGGTGGGTTGCTAGCAACGTTAAACACTCTCAGTGAGTGCAGTTAAACACTCTCACAGTGCAGGAGGGTTGCTAGCAACGTTAAACACTCTCAGAGTGCAGGTGGGTTGCTAGCAACGTTAAACACTCTCAGAGTGCAGGTGGGTTGCTAGCAACGTTAAACACTCTCAGAGTGCAGGTGGGTTGCTAGCAACGTTAAACACTCTCAGAGTGCAGGTGGGTTGCTAGCAACGTTAAACACTCTCAGAGTGCAGGTGGGTTGCTAGCAACGTTAAACACTCTCAGAGTGCAGGTGGGTTGCTAGCAACGTTAAACACTCTCAGAGTGCAGGTGGGTTGCTAGCAACGTTAAACACTCTCAGAGTGCAGGTGGGTTGCTAGCAACGTTAAACACTCTCAGAGTGCAGGTGGGTTGCTAGCAACGTTAAACACTCTCAGAGTGCAGGTGGGTTGCTAGCAACGTTAAACACTCTCAGAGTGCAGGTGGGTTGCTAGCAACGTTAAACACTCTCAGAGTGCAGGTGGGTTGCTAGCAACGTTAAACACTCTCAGAGTGCAGGTGGGTTGCTAGCAACGTTAAACACTCTCAGAGTGCAGGTGGGTTGCTAGCAACGTTAAACACTCTCAGAGTGCAGGTGGGTTGCTAGCAACGTTAAACACTCTCGGAGTGCAGGTGGGTTGCTAGCAACGTTAAACACTCTCAGAGTGCAGGTGGGTTGCTAGCAACGTTAAACACTCTCAGAGTGCAGGTGGGTTGCTAGCAACGTTAAACACTCTCAGAGTGCAGGTGGGTTGCTAGCAACGTTAAACACTCACAGAGAGTGCAGGTGGGTTGCTAGCAACGTTAAACACTCTCAGAGTGCAGGTGGGTTGCTAGCAACGTTAAACACTCTCAGAGTGCAGGTGGGTTGCTAGCAACGTTAAACACTCTCAGAGTGCAGGTGGGTTGCTAGCAACGTTAAACACTCTCAGAGTGCAGGTGGGTTGCTAGCAAGTGCAGGTGGGTTGCTTAAACACTCTCAGAGTGCAGGTGGGTTGCTAGCAACGTTAAACACTCTCAGAGTGCAGGTGGGTTGCTAGCAACGTTAAACACTCTCAGAGTGCAGGTGGGTTGCTAGCAACGTTAAACACTCTCAGAGTGCAGGTGGGTTGCTAGCAACGTTAAACACTCTCAGAGTGCAGGTGGGTTGCTAGCAACGTTAAACACTCTCAGAGTGCAGGTGGGTTGCTGCTAGCAACGTTAAACACTCTCAGAGTGCAGGTGGGTTGCTAGCAACGTTAAACACTCTCAGAGTGCAGGTGGGTTGCTCAACGTTAAACACTCTCAGAGTGCAGGTGGGTTGCTAGCAACGTTAAACACTCTCAGAGTGCAGGTGGGTTGCTAGCAACGTTAAACACTCTCAGAGTGCAGGTGGGTTGCTAGCAACGTTAAACACTCTCAGAGTGCAGGTGGGTTGCTAGCAACGTTAAACACTCTCAGAGTGCAGGTGGGTTGCTAGCAACGTTAAACACTCTCAGAGTGCAGGTGGGTTGCTAGCAACGTTAAACACTCTCAGAGTGCAGGTGGGTTGCTAGCAACGTTAAACACTCTCAGAGTGCAGGTGGGTTGCTAGCAACGTTAAACACTCTCAGAGTGCAGGTGGGTTGCTAGTTAAACACTCTCAAGTGCGTTAAACACTCTCAGAGTGCAGGTGGGTTGCTAGCAACGTTAAACACTCTCAGAGTGCAGGTGGGTTGCTAGCAACGTTAAACACTCTCAGAGTGCAGGTGGGTTGCTAGTTAAACACTCTCAGAGTGCAGGTGGGTTGCTAACAACACTCTCAGAGTGCAGGTGGGTTGCTAGCAACGTTAAACACTCTCAGAGTGCAGGTGGGTTGCTAGTTAAACACTCTCAGAGTGCAGGTGGGTTGCTTAAACACTCTCAGAGTGCAGGTGGGTTGCTAGCAACGTTAAACACTCTCAGAGTGCAGGTGGGTTGCTAGCAACGTTAAACACTCTCAGAGTGCAGGTGGGTTGCTAGCAACGTTAAACACTCTCAGACAGGTGGGTTGCTCAGAGTGCAGGTGGGTTGCTAGCAACGTTAAACACTCTCAGAGTGAGGTGGGTTGCTGTTAAACACTCTCAGAGTGGGTTGCTAGCAACGTTAAACACTCTCAGAGTGCAGGTGGGTTGCTAGCAACGTTAAACACTCTCAGAGTGCAGGTGGGTTGCTAGCAACGTTAAACACTCTCAGAGTGCAGGTGGGTTGCTAGCAACGTTAAACACTCTCAGAGTGCAGGTGGGTTGCTAGCAACGTTAAACACTCTCAGAGTGCAGGTGGGTTGCTAGCAACGTTAAACACTCTCAGAGTGCAGGTGGGTTGCTAGCAACGTTAAACACTCTCAGAGTGCAGGTGGGTTGCTAGCAACGTTAAACACTCTCAGAGTGCAGGTGGGTTGCTAGCAACGTTAAACACTCTCAGAGTGCAGGTGGGTTGCTAGCAACGTTAAACACTCTCAGAGTGCAGGTGGGTTGCTAGCAACGTTAAACACTCTCAGAGTGCAGGTGGGTTGCTAGCAACGTTAAACACTCTCAGAGTGCAGGTGGGTTGCTAGCAACGTTAAACACTCTCAGAGTGCAGGTGGGTTGCTAGTTAAACACTCTCACAGTGCAGGAGGGTTGCTAGCAACGTTAAACACTCTCAGAGTGCAGGTGGGTTGCTAGCAACGTTAAACACTCTCAGAGTGCAGGTGGGTTGCTAGCAACGTTAAACACTCTCAGAGTGCAGGTGGGTTGCTAGCAACGTTAAACACTCTCAGAGTGCAGGTGGGTTGCTAGCAACGTTAAACACTCTCAGAGTGCAGGTGGGTTGCTAGCAACGTTAAACACTCTCAGAGTGCAGGTGGGTTGCTAGCAACGTTAAACACTCTCAGAGTGCAGGTGGGTTGCTAGCAACGTTAAACACTCTCAGAGTGCAGGTGGGTTGCTAGCAACGTTAAACACTCTCAGAGTGCAGGTGGGTTGCTAGCAACGTTAAACACTCTCAGAGTGCAGGTGGGTTGCTAGCAACGTTAAACACTCTCAGAGTGAGTGCAGGTGGGTTGCTAGCAACGTTAAACACTCTCAGAGTGCAGGTGGGTTTGCAGAGTGCAGCAACGTTAAACACTCTCAGAGTGCAGGTGGGTTGCTAGCAACGTTAAACACTCTCAGAGTGCAGGTGGGTTGCTAGCAACGTTAAACACTCTCAGAGTGCAGGTGGGTTGCTAGCAACGTTAAACACTCTCAGAGTGCAGCTGCACGTTAAACACTCTCAGAGTGCAGGTGGGTTGCTAGCAACGTTAAACACTCTCAGAGTGCAGGTGGGTTGCTAGCAACGTTAAACACTCTCACAGTGCAGGTGGGTTGCTAGCAACGTTAAACACTCTCTAGAGTTAAACACTCTCAGAGTGCAGGTGGGTTGCTAGCAACGTTAAACACTCTCAGAGTGCAGGTGGGTTGCTAGCAACGTTAAACACTCTCAGAGTGCAGGTGGGTTGCTAGCAACGTTAAACACTCTCAGAGTGCAGGTGGGTTGCTAGCAACGTTAAACACTCTCAGAGTGCAGGTGGGTTGCTAGCAACGTTAAACACTCTCAGAGTGCAGGTGGGTTGCTAGCAACGTTAAACACTCTCAGAGTGCAGGTGGGTTGCTAGCAACGTTAAACACTCTCAGAGTGCAGGTGGGTTGCTAGCAACGTTAAACACTCTCACAGTGCAGGAGGGTTGCTAGCAACGTTAAACACTCTCAGAGTGCAGGTGGGTTGCTAGCAACGTTAAACACTCTCAGAGTGCAGGTGGGTTGCTATCAACGTTAAACACTCTCAGAGTGCAGGTGGGTTGCTAGCAACGTTAAACACTCTCAGAGTGCAGGTGGGTTGCTAGCAACGTTAAACACTCTCAGAGTGCAGGTGGGTTGCTAGCAACGTTAAACACTCTCAGAGTGCAGGTGGGTTGCTAGCAACGTTAAACACTCTCAGAGTGCAGGTGGGTTGCTAGCAACGTTAAACACTCTCAGAGTGCAGGTGGGTTGCTAGCAACGTTAAACACTCTCAGAGTGCAGGTGGGTTGCTAGCAACGTTAAACACTCTCAGAGTGCAGGTGGGTTGCTAGCAACGTTAAACACTCTCAGAGTGCAGGTGGGTTGCTAGCAACGTTAAACACTCTCAGAGTGCAGGTGGGTTGCTAGCAACGTTAAACACTCTCAGAGTGCAGGTGGGTTGCTAGCAACGTTAAACACTCTCAGAGTGCAGGTGGGTTGCTAGCAACGTTAAACACTCTCAGAGTGCAGGTGGGTTGCTAGCAACGTTAAACACTCTCAGAGTGCAGGTGGGTTGCTAGCAACGTTAAACACTCTCAGAGTGCAGGTGGGTTGCTAGCAACGTTAAACACTCTCAGAGTGCAGGTGGGTTGCTAGCAACGTTAAACACTCTCAGAGTGCAGGTGGGTTGCTAGCAACGTTAAACACTCTCAGAGTGCAGGTGGGTTGCTAGCAACGTTAAACACTCTCAGAGTGCAGGTGGGTTGCTAGCAACGTTAAACACTCTCAGAGTGCAGGTGGGTTGCTAGCAACGTTAAACACTCTCAGAGTGCAGGTGGGTTGCTAGCAACGTTAAACACTCTCAGAGTGCAGGTGGGTTGCTAGCAACGTTAAACACTCTCAGAGTGCAGGTGGGTTGCTAGCAACGTTAAACACTCTCAGAGTGCAGGTGGGTTGCTAGCAACGTTAAACACTCTCAGAGTGCAGGTGGGTTGCTAGCAACGTTAAACACTCTCAGAGTGCAGGTGGGTTGCTAGCAACGTTAAACACTCTCAGAGTGCAGGTGGGTTGCTAGCAACGTTAAACACTCTCAGAGTGCAGGTGGGTTGCTAGCAACGTTAAACACTCTCAGAGTGCAGGTGGGTTGCTAGCAACGTTAAACACTCTCAGAGTGCAGGTGGGTTGCTAGCAACGTTAAACACTCTCAGAGTGCAGGTGGGTTGCTAGCAACGTTAAACACTCTCAGAGTGCAGGTGGGTTGCTAGCAACGTTAAACACTCTCAGAGTGCAGGTGGGTTGCTAGCAACGTTAAACACTCTCAGAGTGCAGGTGGGTTGCTAGCAACGTTAAACACTCTCAGAGTGCAGGTGGGTTGCTAGCAACGTTAAACACTCTCAGCAAGTGCAGGTGGGTTGCTAGCAACGTTAAACACTCTCAGAGTGCAGGTGGGTTGCTAGCAACGTTAAACACTCTCAGAGTGCAGGTGGGTTGCTAGCAACGTTAAACACTCTCAGAGTGCAGGTGGGTTGCTAGCAACGTTAAACACTCTCAGAGTGCAGGTGGGTTGCTAGCAACGTTAAACACTCTCAGAGTGCAGGTGGGTTGCTAGCAACGTTAAACACTCTCAGAGTGCAGGTGGGTTGCTAGCAACGTTAAACACTCTCAGAGTGCAGGTGGGTTGCTAGCAACGTTAAACACTCTCAGAGTGCAGGTGGGTTGCTAGCAACGTTAAACACTCTCAGAGTGCAGGTGGGTTGCTAGCAACGTTAAACACTCTCAGAGTGCAGGTGGGTTGCTAGCAACGTTAAACACTCTCAGAGTGCAGGTGGGTTGCTAGCAACGTTAAACACTCTCAGAGTGCAGGTGGGTTGCTAGCAACGTTAAACACTCTCAGAGTGCAGGTGGGTTGCTAGCAACGTTAAACACTCTCAGAGTGCAGGTGGGTTGCTAGCAACGTTAAACACTCTCAGAGTGCAGGTGGGTTGCTAGCAACGTTAAACACTCTCAGAGTGCAGGTGGGTTGCTAGCAACGTTAAACACTCTCAGAGTGCAGGTGGGTTGCTAGCAACGTTAAACACTCTCAGAGTGCAGGTGGGTTGCTAGCAACGTTAAACACTCTCAGAGTGCAGGAGGGTTGCAACGTTAAACACTCTCAGAGTGCAGGTGGGTTGCTAGCAACGTTAAATACTCTCAGAGTGCAGGTGGGTTGCTAGCAACGTTAAACACTCTCAGAGTGCAGGTGGGTTGCTAGCAACGTTAAACACTCTCAGAGTGCAGGTGGGTTGCTAGCAACGTTAAACACTCTCAGAGTGCAGGTGGGTTGCTAGCAACGTTAAACACTCTCAGAGTGCAGGTGGGTTGCTAGCAACGTTAAACACTCTCAGAGTGCAGGTGGGTTGCTAGCAACGTTAAACACTCTCAGAGTGCAGGTGGGTTGCTAGCAACGTTAAACACTCTCAGAGTGCAGGTGGGTTGCTAGCAACGTTAAACACTCTCAGAGTGCAGGTGGGTTGCTAGCAACGTTAAACACTCTCAGAGTGCAGGTGGGTTGCTAGCAACGTTAAACACTCTCAGAGTGCAGGTGGGTTGCTAGCAACGTTAAACACTCTCAGAGTGCAGGTGGGTTGCTAGCAACGTTAAACACTCTCAGAGTGCAGGTGGGTTGCTAGCAACGTTAAAAACTCTCAGAGTGCAGGTGGGTTGCTAGCAACGTTAAACACTCTCAGAGTGCAGGTGGGTTGCTAGCAACGTTAAACACTCTCAGAGTGCAGGTGGGTTGCTAGCAACGTTAACACTCTCAGAGTGCTGCTAGCAACGAGTGCAGGTGGGTTGCTAGCAACGTTAAACACTCTCAGAGTGCAGGTGGGTTGCTAGCAACGTTAAACACTCTCAGAGTGCAGGTGGGTTGCTAGCAACGTTAAACACTCTCAGAGTGCAGGTGGGTTTGCTGTTAAACACCCTCAGAGTGCAGGTGGGTTGCTAGCAACGTTAAACACTCTCAGAGTGCAGGTGGGTTGCTAGCAACGTTAAACACTCTCAGTGCAGGTGGGTTGCTAGCAACGTTAAACACTCTCAGAGTGCAGCAACGAGTGCAGGTGGGTTGCTAGCAACGTTAAACACTCTCAGAGTGCAGGTGGGTTGCTAGCAACGTTAAACACTCTCAGAGTGCAGGTGGGTTGCTAGCAACGTTAAACACTCTCAGAGTGCAGGTGGGTTGCTAGCAACGTTAAACACTCTCAGAGTGCAGGTGGGTTGCTAGCAACGTTAAACACTCTCAGAGTGCAGGTGGGTTGCTAGCAACGAGTGCAGGTGGGTTGCTAGCAACGTTAAACACTCTCAGAGTGCAGGTGGGTTGCTAGCAACGTTAAACACTCTCAGAGTGCAGGTGGGTTGCTAGCAACGTTAAACACTCTCAGAGTGCAGGTGGGTTGCTAGCAACGTTAAACACTCTCAGAGTGCAGGTGGGTTGCTAGCAACGTTAAACACTCTCAGAGTGCAGGTGGGTTGCTAGCAACGTTAAACACTCTCAGAGTGCAGGTGGGTTGCTAGCAACGTTAAACACTCTCAGAGTGCAGGTGGGTTGCTAGCAACGTTAAACACTCTCAGAGTGCAGGTGGGTTGCTAGCAACGTTAAACACTCTCAGAGTGCAGGTGGGTTGCTAGCAACGTTAAACACTCTCAGAGTGCAGGTGGGTTGCTAGCAACGTTAAACACTCTCAGAGTGCAGGTGGGTTGCTAGCAACGTTAAACACTCTCAGAGTGCAGGTGGGTTGCTAGCAACGTTAAACACTCTCAGAGTGCAGGTGGGTTGCTAGCAACGTTAAACACTCTCAGAGTGCAGGTGGGTTGCTAGCAACGTTAAACACTCTCAGAGTGCAGGTGGGTTGCTAGCAACGTTAAACACTCTCAGAGTGCAGGTGGGTTGCTAGCAACGTTAAACACTCTCAGAGTGCAGGTGGGTTGCTAGCAACGTTAAACACTCTCAGAGTGCAGGTGGGTTGCTAGCAACGTTAAACACTCTCAGAGTGCAGGTGGGTTGCTAGCAACGTTAAACACTCTCAGAGTGCAGGTGGGTTGCTAGCAACGTTAAACACTCTCAGAGTGCAGGTGGGTTGCTAGCAACGTCAAACACTCTCAGAGTGCAGGTGGGTTGCTAGCAACGTTAAACACTCTCAGAGTGCAGGTGGGTTGCTAGCAACGTTAAACACTCTCAGAGTGCAGGTGGGTTGCTAGCAACGTTAAACACTCTCAGAGTGCAGGTGGGTTGCTAGCAACGTTAAACACTCTCAGAGTGCAGGTGGGTTGCTAGCAACGTTAAACACTCTCAGAGTGCAGGTGGGTTGCTAGCAACGTTAAACACTCTCAGAGTGCAGGTGGGTTGCTAGCAACGTTAAACACTCTCAGAGTGCAGGTGGGTTGCTAGCAACGTTAAACACTCTCAGAGTGCAGGTGGGTTGCTAGCAACGTTAAACACTCTCAGAGTGCAGGTGGGTTGCTAGCAACGTTAAACACTCTCAGAGTGCAGGTGGGTTGCTAGCAACGTTAAACACTCTCAGAGTGCAGGTGGGTTGCTAGCAACGTTAAACACTCTCAGAGTGCAGGTGGGTTGCTAGCAACGTTAAACACTCTCAGAGTGCAGGTGGGTGCTAGCTAGCAACGTTAAACACTCTCAGAACGTGCTAGCAACGTTAAACACTCTCAAGTGCACACTCTCAGAGTGCAGGTGGGTTGCTAGCAACGTTAAACACTCTCAGAGTGCAGGTGGGTTGCTAGCAACGTTAAACACTCTCAGAGTGCAGGTGGGTTGCTAGCAACGTGCTAGCAACGTTAACTCTCAGAGTGCAGGTGGGTTGCTAGCAACGTTAAACACTCTCAGAGTGCAGGTGGGTTGCTAGCAACGTCAAACACTCTCAGAGTGCAGGTGGGTTGCTAGCAACGTTAAACACTCTCAGAGTGCAGGTGGGTTGCTAGCAACGTTAAACACTCTCAGAGTGCAGGTGGGTTGCTAGCAACGTTAAACACTCTCAGAGTGCAGGTGGGTTGCTAGCAACGTTAAACACTCTCAGAGTGCAGGTGGGTTGCTAGCAACGTTAAACACTCTCAGAGTGCAGGTGGGTTGCTAGCAACGTTAAACACTCTCAGAGTGCAGGTGGGTTGCTAGCAACGTTAAACACTCTCAGAGTGCAGGTGGGTTGCTAGCAACGTTAAACACTCTCAGAGTGCAGGTGGGTTGCTAGCAACGTTAAACACTCTCAGAGTGCAGGTGGGTTGCTAGCAACGTTAAACACTCTCAGAGTGCAGGTGGGTTGCTAGCAACGTTAAACACTCTCAGAGTGCAGGTGGGTTGCTAGCAACGTTAAACACTCTCAGAGTGCAGGTGGGTTGCTAGCAACGTTAAACACTCTCAGAGTGCAGGTGGGTTGCTAGCAACATCAAACACTCTCAGAGTGCAGGTGGGTTGCTAGCGTTAAACACTCTCAGAGTGCAGGTGGGTTGCTAGCAACGTTAAACACTCTCAGAGTGCAGGTGGGTTGCTAGCAACGTTAAACACTCTCAGAGTGCAGGTGGGTTGCTAGCAACGTTAAACACTCTCAGAGTGCAGGTGGGTTGCTAGCAACGTTAAACACTCTCAGAGTGCAGGTGGGTTGCTAGCAACGTTAAACACTCTCAGAGTGCAGGTGGGTTGCTAGCAACGTTAAACACTCTCAGAGTGCAGGAGGGTTGCTAGCAACGTTAAACACTCTCAGAGTGCAGGTGGGTTGCTAGCAACGTTAAACACTCTCAGAGTGCAGGTGGGTTGCTAACAACGTTAAACACTCTCAGAGTGCAGGTGGGTTGCTAGCAACGTTAAACACTCTCAGAGTGCAGGTGGGTTGCTAGCAACGTTAAACACTCTCAGAGTGCAGGTGGGTTGCTAGCAACGTTAAACACTCTCAGAGTGCAGGTGGGTTGCTAGCAACGTTAAACACTCTCAGAGTGCAGGTGGGTTGCTAGCAACGTTAAACACTCTCAGAGTGCAGGTGGGTTGCTAGCAACGTTAAACACTCTCAGAGTGCAGGTGGGTTGCTAGCAACGTTAAACACTCTCAGAGTGCAGGAGGGTTGCTAGCAACGTTAAACACTCTCAGAGTGCAGGTGGGTTGCTAGCAACGTTAAACACTCTCAGAGTGCAGGTGGGTTGCTAGCAACGTTAAACACTCTCAGAGTGCAGATGGGTTGCTAGCAACGTTAAACACTCTCAGAGTGCAGGTGGGTTGCTAGCAACGTTAAACACTCTCACAGTGCAGGAGGGTTGCTAGCAACGTTAAACACTCTCAGAGTGCAGGTGGGTTGTTAGCAACGTTAAACACTCTCAGAGTGCAGGTGGGTTGCTAGCAACGTTAAACACTCTCAGAGTGCAGGTGAGTTGCTAGCAACGTTAAACACTCTCAGAGTGCAGGTGGGTTGCTAGCAACGTTAAACACTCTCAGAGTGCAGGTGGGTTGCTAGCAACGTTAAACACTCTCACAGTGCAGGTGGGTTGCTAGCAACATCAAACACTCTCAGAGTGTAGGTGGGTTGCTAGCAACATCAAACACTCTCAGAGTGCAGGTGGGTTGCTAGCAACGTTAAACACTCTCAGAGTGCAGGTGGGTTGCTAGCAACGTTAAACACTCTCACAGTGCAGGTGGGTTGCTAGCAATATCAAACACTCTCAGAGTGCGGGTGGGTTGCTAGCAACATCAAACACTCTCAGAGTGCAGGTGGGTTGCTAGCAACATCAAACACTCTCAGAGTGCAGGTGGGTTGCTAGCAACGTTAAACACTCTCAGAGTGCAGGTGGGTTGCTAGCAACGTTAAACACTCTCACAGTGCAGGTGGGTTGCTAGCAACGTTAAACACTCTCAGAGTGCAGGTGGGTTGCTAGCAACGTTAAACACTCTCAGAGTGCAGGTGGGATGCTAGCAACGTTAAACACTCTCAGAGTGCAGGTGGGTTGCTAGCAACATCAAACACTCTCAGAGTGCAGGTGGGTTGCTAGCAACATCAAACACTCTCAGAGTGCAGGTGGGTTGCTAGCAACGTTAAACACCTTCAGAGTGCAGGTGGGTTGCTTGCAACGTTAAACACTCTCAGAGTGCAGGTGGGTTGCTAGCAACGTTAAACACTCTCAGAGTGCAGGTGGGTTGCTAGCAACATCAAACACTCTCAGAGTGCAGGTGGGTTGCTAGCAACGTTAAACACTCTCAGAGTGCAGGTGGGTTGCTAGCAACATCAAACACTCTCAGAGTGCAGGTGGGTTGTTAGCAACATTAAGCACTTTGAGTGCAGGTGGGTTGCTAGCAACATTAAACACTCTCAGAGTGCAGGTGGGTTGCTAGCAACATTAAGAATTTTCAGAGAGCAGGTGGGTTGCTAGCAACATTAAACACTCTCAGAGTGCAGGTGGGTTGCTAGCAACATCAAGAATTTTCAGAGTACAGGTGGATTGCTAGCAACATCAAACTCTCAGAGTGCAAGTGGGTTGCTAGCAACATCAAACACTCTCATAGTGCAGGTGGGTTGCTAGTAACATTAAACAGAGTGCAGGTGGGTTCCTAGCAACATTAAACACTCTCAGAGTGCAGGTGGGTTGCTAGCAACATCAAAAACTCTCAGAGTGTAGGTGGGTTGCTAGCAACATCAAGCCCTCTGAGAGTGTAGGTGGGTTGCTAGCAACATCAAGCACTCTCAGAGTGCAGGTGGGTTGCTAGCAACATCAAGCACTCTCAGAGTGCAGGTGGGTTGCTAGCAACATCAAAAACTCTCAGTGTAGGTGGGTTGCTAGCAACATCAAGCACTCTCAGAGTGCAGGTGGGTTGCTAGCAACATCAAAAACTCTCAGTGTAGGTGGGTTGCTAGCAACATCAAGCACTCTCAGAGTGCAGGTGGGTTGCTAGCAACATCAAGCACTCTCAGAGTGCAGGTGGGTTGCTAGCAACATCAAGCACTCTCAGAGTGCAGGTGGGTTGCTAGCAACATCAAACACTCTCAGAGTGTAGGTGGGTTGCTAGCAACAGCAAACACTCTCAGAGTGCAGGTGGGTTGCTAGCAACATCAAACACTCTCAGAGTGTAGGTGGGTTGCTAGCAACATCAAACACTCTCAGAGTGTAGGTGGGTTGCTAGCAACATCAAACACTCTCAGAGTGCAGGTGGGTTGCTAGCAACATCAAACACTCTCAGAGTGTAGGTGGGTTGCTAGCAACATCAAACACTCTCAGAGTGCAGGTGGGTTCCTAGCAACATCAAACACTCTCAGAGTGTAGGTGGGTTGCTAGCAACATCAAACACTCTCAGAGTGCAGGTGGGTTGCTAGCAACATCAAACACTCTCAGAGTGTAGGTGGGTTGCTAGCAACATCAAACACTCTCAGAGTGCAGGTGGGTTGCTAGCAACATCAAACACTCTCAGAGTGTAGGTGGGTTGCTAGCAACATCAAACACTCTCAGAGTGTAGGTGGGTTGCTAGCAACATCAAACACTCTCAGAGTGCAGGTGGGTTGCTAGCAACAACACTCTCAGAGTGAAGGTGGGTTGCTAGCAACATCAAACACTCTCAGAGTGTAGGTGGGTTGCTAGCAACATCAAACACTCTCAGAGTGTAGGTGGGTTGCTAGCAACATCAAACACTCTCAGAGTGCAGGTGGGTTGCTAGCAACATCAAACACTCTCAGAGTGCAGGTGGGTTGCTAGCAACATCAAACACTCTCAGAGTGCAGGTGGGTTGCTAGCAACATCAAACACTCTCAGAGTACAGGTGTGTTGCTAGCAACATCAAACACTCTCAGAGTGCAGGTGGGTTGCTAGCAACATCAAACACTCTCAGAGTGCAGGTGGGTTGCTAGCAACATCAAACACTCTCAAAGTGCAGGTGGGTTGCTAGCAACATCAAGCACTCTCAGAGTGCAGGTGGATTGCTAGCAACATCAAATACTCTCAGAGTGCAGGTGGGTTGCTAGCAACATCACGCAACAACGACATGTGTGATTAAGTGGTTTTGAAAACCGACAAGTTGAAGAATTGAGACACTTATGCAACACATGGGAATCTTTACTGAAGAAACGTTTCGCCACACAATGGCTTCATCAGTCCAATACAAAGCAGAAAGGTGTAAGGAGAGGAGGAGTTTGAGGCAATCAGTCCCTCAGCCTGGAATCGATGTGTTCAGTCCATCACTCTTGTAGGAAGTACAGCACATGGCCGGAGAAGTGGCTTATATACTGCAGTCAGGTGAGTCGAAGCAGGAGTGATACTCTGAACACATCGACTCCAGTCTGAGGGACTGATTACCTCAAACTCCTCCTCTCCTTACACCTTTCTACTTTGTATTGGACTGATGAAGCCACTGTGTGGCGACACGTTTCTTCAGTAAAGATTTCTGTATGTTGCATAAGTGTCTCAATCTTCAACAACGACATAAGATACACCTGCAACACTTAGGTCTCTATTTCCGAAACGTTTCGTCTACACAATAGGCTTCTTCAGGATGCTTTCTAGGGGTCAGTGCCTCCACGGCCCAGTCCTAGACTAGACCTCCTGGAGGATCAAGGCCTGATCAACCAGGCTGTTCCTGCTGATCGCTCACAGCCCAACGTACGAAGCACAGCTCGGTTGGTCAGGCAGTGATTTGTAAAACTTGTCCAGTTCCCTCTTGAAGACAATCAGAGATCTGAATATCAATATGGTATTGACAGGTACTGTATACCAGGGTGATGGACTGATTACGTCGTCTTCACATCTCTACTGCTCCTGCCTACTTTCTGTACTCGACTGAAGAAGCCTACTGTGTAGGCGAAACGTTTCCGAATAAAGATGCCTAACTGTTGCCTATGTATCTGCTGGTAATTCCTCTTGTGCACGAAGGACGGTGATAAAAAGTCGGGGACCTCTGACACTCACGGAGCGCTCTCTTACTGTACCCGTCACAAACTTGTTTTTCACTGAACAAACTACAGCGGACTTCTTTGACTGGTAATCTGGAGTCCAGTGACTTTCTGGAAGTAGTTCAGGACTGCTTTCTGAAACAACGTGTAACTGAGCCTACCAGAGGTAATAATTTGCTTGACCTAGTCTTGTCAAATAAACGCTTTTCGTTCTGCCGATTACAATGGACTTAGGGAACACCTGTCTAATCTCGACAGGGGTAATCTAGCTAACTATTTTATTGACAATGATAATGCTTATGATAACGAAGGGATCTGCGTTTATGATTTTTTTCTTAATAATGTACAACGTGCACAGAGTATATATATTGCCCAGTGAGAAATTAGTTCAAATAAGAATGTTCCTAGATGAATTAATACTAGACTAAAGCACCTATTGCAGTGGTTCCCAAACTTTTTCAGCTTGTTACCCAATTTAACATGCCACATAAAGCATGTTACCCCTTTCACAAAATGTTGTTATTATTGATATATATGGCTAAACGTGAACGTATACAGTCTCGCATACTCTGCTAATCCTAGCAAAACCATTGAAAACGTAAGAACCACACATGCATTATATATAAAATTAATAATAGCTACAAATTCACAGTAACAGTGGGTAAATACTAACTATATACTGCACAGGGCAGTACACATACATACCAGCTTATGTCTACCTCGGCTGATGCTCACAGATAAACTGACAGTGTGAAATAGAGGCAGCCTTAGGAAGTGAGTGACGCGTACTGGACAGGTCGATCTGGGCTACTGAGTGACTTTTGTCCTGAAGCATACTTGTCAAAATACTTTTGGGTTTCCACACACTTAGCTATATATTTCTTCTTTTCTAATACTGTATATTAGTTTTTGATGTTTATTGTTATTTGGTTTAACTTTATTACTTACTTATAATAGGTTTACTTTACAACTTTATATACTAAGACAAAGTTAACAATAATCCTCATACCGGGTACCGCATTGTTTTCTTGATTTTCAGAATTCATAACTTTTTTTCTGTCACCCCTCCATTACCCCCCAAAAATGGTTAAATTACCCCCAGGGGGTAATTTACCCCCAGTTTGGGAACCACTGAGGTCCTATTGGGTGAGAAAAGAGGAATTTATTGGCGCCTCAAAAGAGTTGAGGATAACCTTATTGATCAAAACATTCATTTTAAGAGAGAAGTGAAAAAGGGGATTAGAAAGGCTAAACGTGACTATGAAATTCACGTTGCTAATGAATCAAAGACTAATCCAAAAGGGTTCTTTCAGGTGTATCAGACAAAAGTCAAGGAAACAGTGGGACCGCTAAGAATTGAGAATGGAAAATGATAATGAACAGGAAATGTGTTCTCTATTTAAAGGTTATTTCTTGTCAGTGTTTACACAGGAAGACATTAATGATATCCCAGAAATTCAGTTCCTGAAGAAAACAAATTAAGTAATATCTCTGTCACGAGGGACATGGTTGTCAAACAGGTAGCTAAACTGAAGCAAAGTAAGTCCCCGGGACCCGAGGAATTATATTCAAGTTGGAACTTAGTCAGCCATTAACGAGTGTGTTTAATGTGTTCATCCAAACTGTTGTTGTGCCAAAGCTGTGGAAGATGGCTAATGTAATTCCTACATTTAAATCAGGGGATAAGTCCATTCCATCAAATTACCGTCCAATAAGTCAGACGTCTATAGTAAACAAATTATTAAATTCAGTTATAGCTGATATTAGAAGTCACCTTGAAGAGCATAATTTGATTATTGAATCTCAGCATGGGTTCACGAGAGGTCGTTCCTGCCTGACAAACTTACTGACGTTCTTCCATAAAACATTTGAGGCAGTAGACAGTTATAAAGAATATGATGTTGTTTATTTGGAATTCAGTAAAGCCTTCGATAGAGTACCTCACAAAAGACTCTTAAGAAAGTGGCAGCTCATGGTATAGGAGGTAAAGTTTTAGCATGGACAGAGTCATGGCTTACCAATAGAAAGCAGAGTTTCCATTAATGGGGTCAAATCTGAGTGGGGACCGGTCACCAGTGGTGTTCCAGAAGGATCAGTTTTAGGTACATTGTTGCTCATAATTTACATTAATGACCTTGATGAGGGAATTATAAGTGACATGAGTAGATTTGCTGATAACACAAAAATGGGCCGAATGATTGATTCTGAGGAAGATACCAACGAACTCCAGGAGGATTTGGACAAATTAATGTCTTGGTATGAAAAGTGGCAAATGAAGTTCAATGTGGACAAGTGTAAAGTACTAGTCCTTGGGAATGAAAATAACCCTTGATGTTAGAAACTAGATGATGTAAAGCTTGATCATACAGAGTATAAAAAAGACTTGGAAGTCATGGTAACCAGAGATCTAAAGGCAAGACAACAGTGCTTAAGTGTGTGTAATAAAGCTAACAGAAGTCCAAAAGTTATTTTACAGCTCTATACATCACTAGTGAGACCTCACTTAGACTATGTCGCTCAGTTTTGGTTTCCTTACTACAGAATGGTTATAAATTCACTGGAGAACATTCAGAGACGGATGACTAAAAAGATTCACTGTATAAGGTATCTCCCGTATGAAGACAGACTTAGATCTTTGAAACCTCACTCTCTTGAATGACGTAGACTGAGGAGATATCATCGAAGTGTATAAATGGATGATGGACATAAACAAAGGCGATATTAATAAAACCACATAAGCAGTATAATGTGATCCTTTATTGACAACGTTTCGCCCACACAGTAGGCTTTATCAAGTCACAAACAGATCTACCTGGGTGAAAGGTACGTGAGTATTTACAGGATGGAGTCAGGTGAAGAATGCTGGGTAGGTTGGATCTGATAAGGACCTGCACGGGACTGGCGGGTGCGGCTGTAGTCTCTGCACTGTCGCTTGATCTTCAGATAGTTCCTGACTATGGAACTGAACTTCTCCAGGCCGAGGGACTGACAACCTCAAATTCTACGACTTCAAGGGTGATGGACTGATTACATCGTCTTCACATTTCTACTGTTCCTGCCTACTTTCTGTATTCGACTGAAGAAGCCTACTGTGTAGGCGAAACGTTTCGGAATAAAGTTGCCTATGTGTCTTACCTACCAACCTGTCGGTATTGTATACCATTTTGATGTTCACACAGTAGTGTGTGTAGCGGGCCAGTTGCAGGTATGCTGCATCTCTGGTGGGTTGGAAGCTGTGGTAAGACCCTTCACAACTCACCCTAATAGTGTGCAAGAAATGCTCATTTAGTGTTGTTGTTACTGGGTACTTACTCGCGGAGTGAGGGACTCTTTGGTACTTCCTCAGGGAATCCCCAAGATGCTTGTATGAATCACAATCCCCAAGGTGCTTGTATGAATCACAATCCCCAAGATGCTTGTATGAATCACAATCCCCAAGGTGCTTGTATGAATCACAATCCCCAAGATGCTTGTATGAATCACAATCCCCAAGGTGCTTGTATGAATCACAATCCCCAAGGTGCTTGTATGAATCACAATCCCCAAGATGCTTGTATGAATCACAATCCCCAAGATGCTTGTATGAATCACAATCCCCAAGATGCTTGTATGAATCACAATCCCCAAGATGCTTGTATGAACCACAATCTGCAACTGCCTTTGTCTACAAGGGAACCTACACATAAGTTTAACAACCAAGAATGGGTCTAATTCGCATTATATCGTCGACTGGTAGAGTACTTCACTACATCACGACCTGTCGTAGGGTAAGTCGTCCTAATTGACTAGACTGTTAATTGATCTGCACAACTGGGCAGATCTTTGTAACCGACTTCACTCACGGACAGAGCTTTTTGTTACTCAAGTTGGGGAGGCAGGAGTCGGTTGCTCTGCCAGGCAGAGGGCACTCATGGCTCGCTGGAACAAGTGGCCACTGTTCACAGTTATGTGGGTTGCGAGAGCTTGTTGTAAATAGTAAGCTAACACTAACTTAGCTTAAATACGTATAACTAGTAGTGTATAATACATTAGCCTATAGAAGCTTCATTACTAGATCAATTTTACAAGTTAAGAGTGAATAAAAAAATGTGGGACCCAGACACACGCATAGGTAGCTCCACTACTCGCTCCCCCCACACACAGCAGTGTGGTGGTTACAGCAGTGTGGTGGTTACAGCAGTGTGGTGGTTACAGCAGTGTGGTGGTTACAGCAGTGTGGTGGTTACAGCAGTGTGGTGGTTACAGCAGTGTGGTGGTTACAGCAGTGTGGTGGTTACAGCAGTGTGGTGGTCAAAGCAGTGTGGTGGTTACAACAGTGTGGTGGTTACAACAGTGTGGTGGTTACAGCAGTGTGGTGGTTACAGCAGTGTGGAGGTTACAGCAGTGTAGTGGTTACAGCAGTGTGGTGGTTACAGTAGTGTGGTGGTTACAGCAGTGTGGTGGTTACAGCAGTGTGGTGGCCACAGCAATATGGTGGTCACAGCAGTGTGGTCACAACAGTGTGATGGTTAGTGTGGTCACAGCAGTGTGGTAGTTACAGAAGAGTAGTGGTTACAGCAGTGCGGTCACAGCAGTGTGGTTACAGTAATGTGGTGGTTACAGTAGTGTCGTGGTTACAGCAGTGTGGTGGTTACGGCAGTGCGGTCATAGCAGTGTGGTGGTTACAGTAGTATGGTGGTCACAGCAGTGTGGTTACAGCATTGTGATGGTCACAGCAATGGGGTCACAGCAGTGCGGTGGTCACAGCAGGGCGGAGGTTACAGTAGAGCGGTGGTCACAGCAGTGTGGTAGTCACAGCAGTGTGGTGGTCACAGCAGTGTGGCGGTTACAGTAGTGTGGTGGCCACAGCAGTGTGGTCACATCAGTGTGGTGGTCGCAGGAGTGTAGTGGTCAGAGCAGTGCGGTGGTTACAGTAGTGTGGTAGTTACAGGAGTGTGGTGGTCACAGCAGTGTGGTCACATCAGTGCGGTGGTCACAACAGTGCGGTGGTTACAGCAGTGTGGTGGTTACAGTAGTGTAGTGGTCACAGCAGTGTGGTGGTTACAGTAGTGTAGTGGTCACAGCAGTGAGGTCACATCAGTGTGGGGGTCACAGCAGTGTAGTGGTCACAGCAGTGTGGTCACATCAGTGTGGTGGTCACTGCAGTGTGGTCACAGCAATGCGGTCGTCACAGCAGTGCGGTGGTCACAGCAATGCGGTGGTCACAGCAGTGTGGCGGTTACAGTAGTGTGGTGGTCACAGCAGTATGACGGTCGCTGTAGTGCGGTGGTTACAGAATTGTGGTGGTTACAGTAGTGTGGTCACAGCAATGTGGTGATCACTGAAGTGTGGTAGTTACAGTAGTGTGGTGGTCACAGCAGTGTGGTGGTCACAGCAGTGGAGTCACAGCAGTGCGGTGGTCAACACAGTGTGGTGGTCACAGCAGAGTGGTGGTTACAGGAGTGTGGTGGTCACAGCAGTGCGTTGGTCACAACAGTGTGGTGGCCACAGCATTGTGATGGTTACAGTAGTGTGGTGGTCACAGCAGTACGGTGGTCACAGCAGTACGGTGATCAACACAGTGGGGTGGTCACAGCAGTACGGTGGTCACAGCAGTACGGTGATCAACACAGTGGGGTGGTCACAGCAGTGTGGTCACAGAAGAGTGGTGGTTACAGGAGTGGGGTGGTCACAGCAGTGCGTTGGTCACAACAGAGTGGTGGCCACAGAAGTTCAGTGGTCACAGCAGTGTGGTGGTCAACACAGTGCGGTGGTCACAACAGTGTGGTGGTCACAGCAGTGTGGTCACAGCAGAGTGATTGTTACAGGAGTGTGGTGGTCACAGCAGTGCGGTGGTCAACACAGTTCGGTGGTCACAACAGTGAGGTGGTCATAGCAGAGTGGTGGTTTCAAGTGTGGTCACAACAGTGCGTTGGTCACAACAGTGTAGTGGCCACAACAGTTCAGTGGTCACACCAGTGTGGTGGTTACAGTAGTGTGGTGGTCACAGCAGTACGGTGGTCACAGCAGTGTGGTGGTTACAGTAGTGTGATGGTTACAGCAGTACGGTGGTCACAGTAGTGTGGTGGTTACAGTAGTGTGGTGGTTACAGTAGTGTGTTGGTTACAGCAGTGTGGTGGTTACAGTAGTGTGGTGGTTACAGCAGTGTGGTGGTTACAGTAGTGTGGTGGTTACAGCAGTGTGTTGGTTACAGTAGTGTGGTGGTTACAGTAGTGTGGTGGTTACAGTAGTGTGGTGGTTACAGTAGTGTGGTGGTTACAGTAGTGTGGTGGTTACAGAAGTGTGTTGGTTACAGTAGTGTGGTGGTTACAGTAGTGTGGTGGTTACAGTAGTGTGGTGGTTACAGTAGTGTGGTGGTTACAGTAGTGTGGTGGTTACAGCAGTGTGTTGGTTACAGTAGTGTGGTGGTTACAGTAGTGTGGTGGTTACAGTAGTGTGGTGGTTACAGTAGTGTGGTGGTTACAGTAGTGTGGTGGTTACAGTAGTGTGGTGGTTACAGAAGTGTTCTGGTTGCAGTAGTGTGGTGGTTACAGTAGTGTGGTGGTTACAGTAGTGTGGTGGTTACAGTAGTGTGGTGGTTACAGTAGTGTGGTGGTTACAGTAGTGTGTTGGTTACAGTAGTGTGGTGGTTACAGTAGTGTGGTGGTTACAGCAGTACGAGGGTCAGAGCAGTGTGATGGTTACAGAAGTGTAGTTGCTACAGCAGTGTGGTGGTCACAAAAGTGTGGTGGTTAGTGTGATGGTTACAGCAGTGTGGTGGTCACAGCAGTGTGATGGTCACAGCACTTTGGTGATTACAGCAGTGTGGTGGTTACAGTAGTGTGGTGGTTACAGTAGTGCAGTGGACACATCAGTGGGGTGGTCACAGGAGTGTGGTGGTTACAGTAGTGTGGTGCAGTAGTGTGTGGTTACAGTAGTGTGGTGGTTACAGTAGTGTGGTGGTTACAGTAGTGTGGCTGGTTACAGTAGTGTGGTGGTTACAGTAGTGTGGTGGTCACAGTGTGGTGGTCACAGCAGTGCGGTGGTTACAGCAGTGCCTTGGTTACAGCAGTGTGGGGTTACAGTAATGCGGTAGTCACAGCAGTGTGGTGGTTACAGCAATGTGGTCACAGCAGTGTAGTGGTCACAGCAGTGTGGTGGCTGCAGTAGTGTGGTCACAGTAGTGTGATGGTCACAGCAGTGTCGTGGTCACAGCAGTGCCTTGGTTACAGCAGTGTGATGGTTACAGTAGTGTTGTCACAGCAGTGTGGTGGTTACAGTAGTGTGGTCACAGCAGTGTGGTGGTTACAGTAGTGTTGTCACAGCAGTGTGGTGGTTACAGTAGTGTGGTCACAGCAGTGTGGTGGTTACAGTAGTGTGGTGGTTACAGTAGTGTGGTGGTTACAGCAGTGTGTTGGTTACAGTAGTGTGTTGGTTACAGTAGTGTGGTGGTTACAGCAGTGTGTTGGTTACAGCAGTGTGTTGGTTACAGCAGTGTGTTGGTTACAGTAGTGTGGTGGTTACAGCAGTGTGTTGGTTACAGTAGTGTGGTGGTTACAGTAGTGTGGTGGTTACAGTAGTGTGGTGGTTACAGTAGTGTGGTGGTTACAGTAGTGTGGTGGTTACAGTAGTGTGGTGGTTACAGTAGTGTGGTACTACGGTTACAGTAGTGTGGTGGTTACACATAGTGTGATGGTTACAGTAGTGTGGTGGTTACAGTAGTGTGGTCACAACAGTAGTGTGGTGGACCACAGTAGTGTGGTGGTTACAGTAGTGTGGTGGTTACAGTAGTGTGTTGGTTACAGTAGTGTGGTGGTTACAGTAGTGTGGTGGTTACAGTAGTGTGGTGGTTACAGTAGTGTGGTGGTTACAGTAGTGTGGTGGTTACAGTAGTGTGGTGGTTACAGTAGTGTGGTGGTTACAGCAGTGTTGTGGATAAAGCAGTGTGGTGGTTACAGCACTGTGGTTGTCACAGCAATGTGGTGGTCACAGTAGTGTGGTGGTTACAGTACTGTGGTGGTTACAGTAGTTTGCTGGTTACAGTAGTGTGCTGGTTACAGTAGTGAGGTGGTCACAGCAGTGTGATGGTTACAGTAGTGTAGTGGTTACAACAGTGTGGTGGTTACAGTAGTGTGGCGGTTGCAGCAGTGTGGTCAAAGCAGTGAGGTGGTCACAGCAGTGTGGTGGTTACAGTAGTGTGGTCACAGCAGTGTGGTGGTTACAGTAGTGTGGTCACAGCAGTGTGGTGGTTACAGTAGTGTGGTTACAGCAGTGTGGTGGTTACAGTAGTGTGGTGGTTACAGTAGTGTGGTGGTTACAGTAGTGTGGTGGTTACAGTAGTGTGGTGGTTACAGTAGTGTGGTGGTCACAGTAATGTGGTCACAACAGTGTGGTGGTTACAAAAGTGTGGTTCTCACAGCAGTGTGGTGATCACAGCACTGTGGAGGTTCCAGCAGTGCGGTGGTTACTGTAGTGCGGTCACAGTAGTGTGCTGGTCACAGCAGTGTAGTGGTCACAGCAATGTGGTGGTCACAGCAGTGTGGTGGTTACAGTTGTGTGGTCACAGCAGTGCGTTGGTCACAACAGTGTGGTGGTTACAGTAGTGTGGTGGTTACAGTAGTGTGGTGGTTACAGTAGTGTGGTGGTCACAGTAGTGTGATGGTTACAGTAGTGTGGTGGTCACAGCAGTGCGCTGGTAACAACAGTGTGGTGGTCACAGCAGTGTGGGGGTTACAGCAGTGAGGTGGTCACAGCAGTATTATGGTTACAGTAGTGTGGCGGTCACAGCAATGTGGTGGTCACCGCAGTGTGGTGGTTACAGTAGTGTGGTCACAGCAGTGCGCTGGTAACAACAGTGTGGTGGTCACAGCAGTGTGGTGGTTACAGAGTTTGGTGGTCACAGTAGTGTGGTGGTCACAGCAGTGTGGTGATTGCAGTAGTGTAGTGGTCACAGCAGTGTGGTCAGAGTAGTGTGGTGGTTACAGTAGTGTGGTGGTTACAGTAGTGTGGTGGTTACAGCAGTGTGGTGGTTACAGTAGTGTGGTGGTTACAGTAGTGTGGTGGTTACAGTAGTGTGGTGGTTACAGTAGTGTGGTGGTTACAGTAGTGTGGTGGTTACAGCAGTGTGTTGGTTACAGCAGTGTGGTGGTTACAGTAGTGTGGTGGTTACAGTAGTGTGGTGGTTACAGTAGTGTGGTGGTTACAGTAGTGTGGTGGTTACAGTAGTGTGGTGGTTACAGTAGTGTGGTGGTTACAGTAGTGTGGTGGTTACAGTAGTGTGGTGGTTACAGTAGTGTGGTGGTTACAGTAGTGTGGTGGTTACAGTAGTGTGGTGGTTACAGTAGTGTGGTGGTTACAGTAGTGTGGTGGTTACAGTAGTGTGGTGGTTACAGAAGTGTGGTGGTTACAGTAGTGTGGTGGTTACAGCAGTGAGGTGGTCACAGCAATGTGGTGGTTACAGTAGTGTGGTGGTCAGAGTAGTGTGGTGGTTAGAGTAGTGTGGTGGTCACATCAGTGTGGTGGTTACAGTAGCGTGGTGATCACAGCATTGTGGTGGTTACAGTAGTTTGGTGGTTACAGTAGTGCGGTGGTCACAGCAATGTGGTGGTTACAGTAGTGTGGTGGTCACAGCATTGTGGTGGTTACAGTAGTTTTGTGGTCACAGCAGTGCGGTGGTCACAGCAGTGTGGTGGTTACAGCAGTGTCGTGGTCAGAGTAGTGTGGTGGTTAGAGTAGTGTGGTGGTTACAGTAGTGTGGTGGTTACAGCAGTGCGGTGGTCACAGCGGTGTGGTCACAGAAGTGTGGTGGTTAAAGTTGTCTGGTGGTCACAGCAGTGTGGTGGTTACAGTAGTGTGGTGCTCACAGCAGTGTGGTGATCACAGCAGTGTGGTGGTCACAGCAGTGTGGAGGTTCCAGCAGTGCGGTGGTCACAGCATTGTGGTGGTTACAGTAGTGTGGTGGTCAGAGCAGTGTGGTGGTCACAGCAGTGCGGTGGTTACAGCAGTGTGGTGGTTACTGTAGTGCGGTCACAGTAGTGTGCTGGTCACAGCAGTGTGGCGGTCACAGCAATGTGGTCACAGCAGTGTGGTGGTTACAGCAGTGTGGTAGTTACAGTTGTGGTCACAGCAGTGCGTTGGTCACAACAGTGTGGTGGTTACAGTAGTGTGGCGGTCACATCATTGTGTTGGTTACAGTAGTGTGGTGGTCACAGCAATGTGGTGGTCACAGCAGCGTGGTGGTTACAGTAGTGTGGTGGTAACAGCAGTGCAGTGGTCACAGCAGTGTTATGGTTACAGTAGTGTGGTGGTCACAGCAATGTGGTCACCGCAGTGTGGTGGTTACAGTAGTGTGGTGGTCACAGCAGTGCGCTGGTAACAACAGTGTGGTGGTCACAGCAGTGTGGTTACAGTGTGTGGTGGTCACATTAGCGTGGTGGTCACAGCAGTGTGGTGATTGCAGTAGTGTAGTGGTCACAGCAGTGTGGTCAGAGAAGTGTGGTGGCTACAGTAGTGTGGTGGTTACAGTAGTGTGGTGGTCACAGTAGTGGTGGTCACAGCAGTGTAGTGGTTACAGTAGTGTGGTGGTAATAGCAGTGCAGTGGTCACAGCACTGTTATGGTTACAGTAGTGTGGTAGTCACAGCAGCGTGGTAGTTACAGTAATGTGGTGGTCACAGCAGTGAGGTGGTCACAGCAGTGTGGTCACAGTGTGGTGGTGACAGTAGTGTGGTGGTTACAGTAGTGCTCACAGTAGTGGTGGTCACAGCAGTGTGGGGGTTACAGCAGTGAGGTGGTCACAGCAATGTGGTGGTTACAGTAGTGTGGTGGTCACAGCATTGTGGTGGTTAGTAGTTTGGTGGTCACAGCAGAGCGGTGGTCACAGCAGTGTGGTGGTCACAAAAGTGTGGTGGTTAGTGTGATGGTTACAGCAGTGTGGTGGTCACAGCAGTGTGGTGGTCACAGCACTTTGGTGATTACAGCAGTGTGGTGGTTGCAGTAGTGTGGTCACAGCAATGTGGTGGTTGCAGTAGTGTGGTTACAGCAGTGTGGTGGTTACAGTAGTGTGGTGGTTACAGAAGTGTGGTGGTTCATAAGAACATAAGAACGAAGGAACACTGCAGAAGGCCTACTGGCCCATGCGAGGCAGGTCCAAGTCTCCTACCGGCTTAAGCCAATGCACCCAACCTAGTCAGGTCAGGTCACCTTGACTTAAGGGAGGAACACGGCAACCGTCCTGGTAGCACAAGCTAATCAGGTCCAACTCACACCCACCCACACCCACTCATGTATTTATCCAACCTATTTTTAAAGCTACACAACGTTCTGGCCTCTATAACTGTACTTGGGAGTTTGTTCCACTCATCCACAACTCTATTACCAAACCAGTACTTTCCTATATCCTTCCTGAATCTGAATTTTTCTAACTTAAAACCATTGCTGCGAGTCCTGTCTAGGCTAGATATTTTCAGCACACTATTTACATCCCCTTTATTTATTCCTGTCTTCCATTTATACACCTCAATCATATCCCCCCTAATTCTACGTCTTTCTAGAGAGTGAAGATTCAGGGCCCTTAGTCTATCCTCATAGGGAAGGTTTCTGATACATGGGATCAACTTTGTCATCCTCCTTTGTACATTTTCCAGAGCATTTATATCCATTCTGTAATACGGTGACCAAAACTGTGCAGCATAATCTAAATGAGGCCTAACCAAGGATGTATAGAGTTGAAGAACAACCTGAGGACTCCTATTATTTATGCTTCTTGATATAAAGCCAAGGATTCTATTAGCTTTATTGCGAACACTTATGCACTGTTGTCTTGGTTTCAGATTACTGCTAACCAGAACTCCTAAATCTTTTTCGCAATCCGTAATATTAAGATCTACATTATTTAGTTTATATGTGGCATGGTTATTGTCCTGTCCAACATTTAGAACTTTGCATTTGTCTATATTAAACTGCATCTGCCACCTCTCCGACCACTGCATCAGTCTACTCAAATCTTCCTGGAGTGCTCTAATGTCCTCGTCAGAATGAATTCGACGGCCTATTTTGGTGTCATCGGCAAACTTGCTGATGTCGCTCTTTATGCCCTCATCTATGTCGTTTATGTATATTGTGAACAGCAGGGGGCCCAACACTGACCCCTGTGGAACACCGCTCGTGACGCTTCCCCACTCTGATTTCTCCCCATTTATGCAAACTCTCTGCTGCCTATTTGTCAACCATGCCTCTATCCAGGAAAAAATTTCTCCTCCTATTCCATGTGCCTTAATTTTCCTCAATAGTCTCTGATGTGGGACCCTGTCAAAAGCCTTACTGAAGTCCATGTACACAATATCATATTCATTACCATGATCTACCTCCTCAAATACCTTAGTGAAAAAAGTTAACAAATTCGTAAGGCAGGAACGTCCCTTTGTAAAACCATGCTGAGATTCGTTGATTAATTTATGCTTTTCAAGGTGGCTACGAACTGCCTCGGCAATTATTGATTCCATAAATTTTCCCACTATGGAGGTTAGGCTTATTGGTCTATAGTTTGAAGCTAAGGACCTGTCACCTGCTTTGAAAATAGGTATGCTGAGCATTTCGGGCAAATTAGGTAAATTTTGTCCCAGGATGCGACCCACACCAGTAGACTAACACCCAGGTACCCATTTTACTGATGGGTGAACAGGGACAGGGACAGCAGGTGTCTTATGGAAACATGTCCCTAATGTTTTCTAGCCGTACCAGAGGAGAGTCAAACCCCGGACCTCAGTGTGTGAGCTGAGTGCACTAGCGATCGAACGAGACGTTCTGACAGTGTTGCCACACACCCCCCCTCCAAGTGACCAACACAACACGACGTGTTAATTAGTTCTGAAAAGTGTTGCCACACACTCGCCCTGGGAGTGAACAACACAACACCAGCAGACATAAGTTATGATTTAGGTTGTGTTTAAAACAAATATCTAGTTTATAAACTAGGATGACCCAATAAAGTCAAACGATGTGACTTATTTCCATAGGGTTTTGTCAGTCTGCATAAAAGATTGAAATGGTTATAATCATAACCGTAATTTTTAATTAAAGGGGTGGAGAAGTAAGCCAGTGGAAGGCGTTGGTTAGATTACCAAAAGCTCCGCGTCGGGAAACACTTGTCCTGTTTATTAACGCAAGTGCTCATGTGAGGGTACAGGAACTCACCCTCATCTATGTTATTTCCCACATCCCCCGTATCAGGTGCCTGAAGTTAGGTAAGACTGAGAAGCAAAATTACACTTTATATTTCTTAACAATGAATTCTCTCTTACTTTCCTAGCAGGACATTCATCTTTGGAGATCATCCACATACATATATGCTAAATTTCTGAGTCGATCTTATGTCACTGTTTATTCTCTGTGCCTACAAAGTTGATATAGACTCGTAAAACAACAATATCCTCAACACTTACCACTGTGTAAACAAGCATTCTCATCTCTCCTTGTATGTAAACCATCTGTTGCCTCTTAGTCAGCCATGACTCAGTCCAGGAGCGAAATTCTCCTTTATACACATATAATTATGAGTACCACAATACAGCGCTGCTCTGTGTTTACTGTGGGGTGTAAAACACAGTTCGGGTTATGACTGAGACCCTTCTTCTTGTAGGTTTGCCGGTGCTGTCCCTGCCCGGGTCTTCTCCAAATGGTGACCAAATGACCCGTGTCAGGAAACATTCGTCCTCTTTCCTGAAGACTGAAACACCAGCAGCTTCTGCAGTATAGTGTGGCCACTGCTTCATCAGTCTCTCAAAGACCTTACTAAACTAAAAAGAAAAATAATCTCTACCACTTTATCGTAAATCAAATTCTCTCTGACTCCAGACACTGTAATAACAAGTAGGAGAACAGTACTGGCGGGAAGATAATTATTACGTGGAGGAAGCTATTAAAAGTGGTCTTGAAGTTCCCAGCAGCTGGAAGAGTGCTGTCCAGTCCCTAGCAGCTACATCACTGCCGTCCAGTCCCGAGCAGCTGGATCACTGCCGTCCAGTCCCTAGCTGCTGGATCACTGCCGTCCAGTCCCTAGCAGCTGGATCACTGCCGTCCAGTCCCTAGCGGCTGGATCACTGCCGTCCAGTCCCTAGCAGCTGGATCACTGCCGTCCAGTCCGTAGCAGCTGGATCACTACCGTCCAGTTCCAATCAGCCGGAACAGTGCTGTCCAGTCCCTAGCAGCTGCATCACTGCCGCCCAGTTCCTATCAGCTGAAACAGTGCTGTCCAGTTCCTAGCAGCTGCATCACTGCCGTCCATTCCTGAGCAGCTGAAAAACTGCCGTCCAGCCCCTAGCAGCTGGATCACTGCCGTCCAGTCCCTAGCAGCTGGATCACTGCCGTCCAATCCCTAGCAGCTGGATCACTGCCGTCCAGTCCCTAGCTGCTGGATCACTGCCGTCCAGTCCCTAGCAGCTGGATCACTGCCGTCCAGTCCCTAGCGGCTGGATCACTGCCGTCCAGTCCCTAGCAGCTGGATCACTGCCGTCCAGTCCGTAGCAGCTGGATCACTACCGTCCAGTCCCTAGCAGCTGGATCACTGCCGTCCAGTCCCTAGCAGCTGGATCACTGCCGTCCAGTCCCTAGCGGCTGGATCACTGCCGTCCAGTCCCTAGTAGCTGGAACACTGCCGTCCAGTCCCAAGCAGCTGGAACACTGTCGTCCAGTCCCTAGCAGCTGGAACACTGCCGTCCAATCCCGAGCAGCTGGATCACTGCCGTCCAGTCCCTAGCAACTGGATCATTGACGTCTAGTCCCTAGCAACTGGATCATTGGCGTCCAGTCCCTAGCAACTGGATCATTGACGTCTAGTCCCTAGCAACTGGATCATTGCCGTACAGTCCCTAGCAACTGGATCACTGCCGTCCAGAGCACCTAGTAACTGGATCACTACCGTCCAGTCCCTAGCAACTGGATCACTACCGTCCAGTCCCTAGCAACTGGATCACTACCGTCCAGTCCCTAGCAACTGGATCACTACCGTCCAGTCCCTAGCAACTGGATCACTACCGTCCAGTCCCTAGCAACTAGATCACTGCCGTCTAGATTCAAGCAGCTAGAACACAGTCATCCAATCCCTAGCAATTGGAACACTGCCATCCAGTCCCTAGCGGCTGGAACACTGCCATCCAGTCCCTAGCAGCTGGAACACTGCCGTCCAGTCCCTAGCAGCTGGAACACTGCCGTCCAGTCCCTAGCAATTGGAACACTGCCATCCAGTCCCTAGCGGCTGGAACACTGCCATCCAGTCCCTAGCAGCTGGAACACTGCCGTCCAGTCCCTAGCAGCTGGAACACTGCCGTCCAGAGTACCTAGTAACTGGAACACTGTTGGAACACACACTATATGAATCTCTCTCTCTCTCTCTCTCTCTCTCTCTCTCTCTCTCTCTCTCTCTCTCTCTCTCTCTCTCTCTCTCTCTCTCTCTCTCTCTCTCTCTCTCTCTCACTACACATACAGCTTCCTGCATGTTTTATACAGAAGTAAATCTCGACATATGATATCTCAAAAAAATCCGTTCTGCTAGATAACTTTAAACATTATTACCACACCCTCCCACAGTAGTGCCACTAACACCTCCCACAGTAGTGCCACTAACACCTCCCACAGTAGTGCCACTAACACCTCCCACTGTAGTGCCACTAACTCCTCCCACAGTAGTGCCACTAACTCCTCCCACAGTAGTGCCACTAACTCCTCCCACAGTAGTGCCACTAACTTCTCCCACAGTAGTGCCACTAACTCCTCCCACAGTAGTGCCACTAACTCCTCCCACAGTAGTGCCACTAACTCCTCCCACAGTAGTGCCACTAACTCCTCCCACAGTAGTGCCACTAACTCCTCCCACAGTAGTGCCACTAACTCCTCCCACAGTAGTGCCACTAACACCTCCCACAGTAGTGCCACTAACACCTCCCACAGTAGTGCCACTAACTCCTCCCACAGTAGTGCCATTAACTCCTCCCACAATAGTGCCACTAACTCCTCCCACAGTAGTGCCACTAACGCCTCCCACAGTAGTGCCACTAACACCTCCCACAGTAGTGCCACTAACTCCTCCCACAGTAGTGCCAGTAACACCTCCCACAGTAGTGCCACTAACACCTCCCACAGTAGTGCCACTAACACCTCCCACAGTAGTGCCACTAACATCTACCACGGTAGTGCCACTAACACCTCCCTCAGTAGTGTCACAAACACCTCCCACAATAGGAGGAGAAATTTTTTCCTGGATAGAGGCATGGTTGACAAATAGGCAGCAGAGAGTTTGCATAAATGGGGAGAAATCAGAGTGGGGAAGCGTCACGAGCGGTGTTCCACAGGGGTCAGTGTTGGGCCCCCTGCTGTTCACAATCTACATAAACGACATAGATGAGGGCATAAAGAGCGACATCGGCAAGTTTGCCGATGACACCAAAATAGGCCGTCGAATTCATTCTGACGAGGACATTCGAGCACTCCAGGAAGATTTGAATAGACTGATGCAGTGGTCGGAGAAGTGGCAGATGCAGTTTAATATAGACAAATGCAAAGTTCTAAATGTTGGACAGGACAATAACCATGCCACATATAAACTAAATAATGTAGATCTTAATATTACGGATTGCGAAAAAGATTTAGGAGTTCTGGTTAGCAGTAATCTGAAACCAAGACAACAGTGCATAAGTGTTCGCAATAAAGCTAATAGAATCCTTGGCTTCATATCAATTAGGCCTCATTTAGATTATGCTGCACAGTTTTGGTCACCGTATTACAGAATGGATATAAATTCTCTGGAAAATGTACAAAGGAGGATGACAAAGATGATCCCATGTATCAGAAACCTTCCCTATGAGGATAGACTAAGGGCCCTGAAACTGCACTCTCTAGAAAGACGTAGAATTAGGGGGGATATGATTGAGGTTTATAAGTGGAAGACAGGAATAAATAAAGGGGATGTAAATAGTGTGCTGATAATATCTAGCCTAGACAGGACTCGCAGCAATGGTTTTAAGTTGGAAAAATTCAGATTCAGGAGGGATATAGGAAAGTACTGGTTTGGTAATAGAGTTGTGGATGAGTGGAACAAACTCCCAAGTACCGTTATAGAGGCCAGAACGTTGTGTAGCTTTAAAAATAGGTTGGATAAATACATGAGTAGATGTGGGTGGGTGTGAGTTAGACCTGATAGCTTGTGCTAACGGGTCGGTTGCCGTGTTCCTCCCTTGAGTCAATGTGACCTGACCTGACTAGGTTGGGTGCATTGGCTTAAGCCGGTAGGGACTTGGACCTGCCTCGCATGGGCCAGTAGGCCTTCTGCAGTGTTCCTTCGTTCTTATGTTCTTATGTTCTTATCT
>NW_027197481.1:0-37500 GCF_038502225.1 Cherax quadricarinatus
GACTACCTCATCACTGTGGGAGTGTAGAGGACAACATTGTGGAAGAATAGGCCACCTTATCGCTGTGGGAGTGCAGAGCACCTCATCACTGTTGGAATGTAGAACACCTAATCAATGTGGAAGTGTAGACTACCTCATCACTGTGGGAGTGTAGACCACCTCATCACATTGGGAGTGTAGACCACCTCATCACTGTGGGAGTGTAGAGCACCTCACCACTGCGGGAGTGTAGAGCACCTCACCACTGTGGGAATGTAGAGCACCTCACCACTGTGAAAGTGTAGAGCACCTCACCACTGTGGGAGTGTAGAGCACCTCACCACTGTGGGAGTGTAGAGCACCTCACCTCTGTGGGAGAGCAGAGCACCTCACCTCTGTGGGAGTGTAGAGAACATAATCACTGCGGGAGTGTGGAGTACCTCACCACTGTGGGAGTGTAGAGCACCTCACCTCTGTGGGAGTGTAGAGCACCTCACCACTGTGGGAGTGTAGAGCACCTCACCACTGTGGGAGTGTACAGCACCTCACCACTGTGGGAGTGTAGAGCACCTCACCACTGTGGGAGTGTAGAGCACCTCACCTCTGTGGGAGTGTAGAGCACCTCACCACTGTGGGAGTGTAGAGCACCTCACCTCTGTGGGAGTGTAGAGCACCTCACCACTGTGGGAGTGTAGAGCACCTCACCTCTGTGGGAGTGTAGAGCACCTCACCACTGTGGGAGTGTAGAGCACCTCACCACTGTGGGAGTGAGGAGCACCTCACCACTGTGGGAGTGTAGAGCACCTCACCACTGTGGGAGTGTAGAGCACCTCATCACTGTGGGAGTGTAGAGCACCTCACCACTGTGGGAGTGTAGAGCACCTCACCACTGTGGGAGTGTAGAGCACCTCACCTCTGTGGGAGTGTAGAGCACCTCACCTCTGTGGGAGTGTAGAGCACCTCACCACTGTGGGAGTGTAGAGCACCTCACCTCTGTGGGAGTGCAGAGCACCTCACCTCTGTGGGAGTGTAGAGCACCTCACCTCTGTGGGAGTGCAGAGCACCTCACCTCTGTGGGAGTGTAGACCACCTCACCTCTGTGGGAGTGTAGAGCACTTCACCACTGTGAGAGTGTAGAGCACCTCACCTCTGTGGGAGTGTAGAGCACCTCACCATTGTGAGAGTGTAGAGCACCTCACCACTGTGGGAGTGTAGAGCACCTCACCTCTGTGGGAGTGTAGAGCACCTCACCTCTGTGGGAGTGTAGAGCACCTCACAACTGTGGGAGTGTAGAGCACCTCACCTCTGTGGGAGTGCAGAGCACCTCACCTCTGTGGGAGTGTAGAGCACCTCACCTCTGTGGGAGTGCAGAGCACCTCACCTCTGTGGGAGTGCAGAGCACCTCACCTCTGTGGGAGTGTAGAGCACCTCACCACTGTGGGAGTGTAGAGCACCTCACCTCTGTGGGAGTGTAGAGCACCTCACCTCTGTGGGAGTGTAGAGCACCTCACCACTGTGGGAGTGTAGAGCACCTCACCTCTGTGAGAGTGTAGAGCACCTCACCTCTGTGAGAGTGTAGATCACCTCACCTCTGTGGGAGTGTAGAGCACCTCACCACTGTGGGAGTGTAGAGCACCTCGCCTCTGTGGGAGTGTAGAGCACCTCACCACTGTGAGAGTGTAGAGCACCTCACCTCTGTGGGAGTGTAGAGCACCTCAACACTGTGAGAGTGTAGAGCACCTCACCTCTGAGGGAGTGTAGAGCACCTCACCTCTGTGGGAGTGTAGAGCACCTCACCTCTGTGGGAGTGTAGAGCACCTCACCTCTGTGGGAGTGTAGAGCACCTCACCTATGTGGGAGTGTAGAGCACCTCACCAGTGTGGGAGTGTAGAGCACCTCACCTATGTGGGAGTGTAGAGCACCTCACTTCTGTGGGAGTGTAGTGCGCCTCACCTCTGTGGGAGTGAAGAGCACCTCACCACTGTGAGAGTGTAGAGCACCTCACCACTGAGGGAGTGTAGAGCACCTCACCTCTGTGGGAGTGTAGAGCACCTCACCTCTGTGGGAGTGTAGAGCACCTCACCACTGTGGGAGTGTAGAGCACCTCACCTCTGTGGGAGTGCAGAGCACCTCACCTCTGTGGGAGTGTAGAGCACCTCACCTCTGTGGGAGTGCAGAGCACCTCACCTCTGTGGGAGTGTAGACCACCTCACCTCTGTGGGAGTGTAGAGCACTTCACCACTGTGAGAGTGTAGAGCACCTCACCTCTGTGGGAGTGTAGAGCACCTCACCATTGTGAGAGTGTAGAGCACCTCACCACTGTGGGAGTGTAGAGCACCTCACCTCTGTGGGAGTGTAGAGCACCTCACCTCTGTGGGAGTGTAGAGCACCTCACAACTGTGGGAGTGTAGAGCACCTCACCTCTGTGGGAGTGCAGAGCACCTCACCTCTGTGGGAGTGTAGAGCACCTCACCTCTGTGGGAGTGCAGAGCACCTCACCTCTGTGGGAGTGCAGAGCACCTCACCTCTGTGGGAGTGTAGAGCACCTCACCACTGTGGGAGTGTAGAGCACCTCACCTCTGTGGGAGTGTAGAGCACCTCACCTCTGTGGGAGTGTAGAGCACCTCACCACTGAGCTAGTGTAGAGCACCTCACCACTGTGGGAGTGCAGAGCACCTCACCACTGTGGAAGTGCAGAGCACCTCACCAGTGTGGGAGTGTAGAGCACCTCACCTCTGTGGGAGTGTAGAGAACATAATCACTGCGGGAATGTGGAGTACCTCACCACTGTGGGAGTGTAGAGCACCTCACCTCTGTGGGAGTGTAGAGCACCTCACCTCTGTGGGAGTGCAGAGCACCTCACCTCTGTGGGAGTGTAGAGCACCTCACCTCTGTGGGAGTGCAGACCACCTCACCTCTGTCGGAGTGCAAAGCACCTCACCTCTGTGGGAGTGTAGAGCACCTCACCACTGTGGCAGTGTAGAACACCTCACCACTGTGGGAGTGCAGAGCACCTCACCACTGTGCGAGTGCAGAGCACCTCACCAGTGTGGGAGTGTAGAGCACCTCACCACTGTGGGAGTGTAGAGCGCCTCACCACTATGGGAGTGTAGAGCACTTCACCACTGTGGGAGTGTAGGAACATAATCACTGTGGGAGTGTAGAGCACCTCACCACTGTATGAGAGTAGAGCACCTCATCACTATGGGAGTTTAGAGCACCTCACCACTGCGTGAGTGTAGAGCACCTCACCACTGTGGGAGTGTAGAACACCTAATTAATGTGGGAGTGTAGACTACCTCATCACTGTGGGAGTGTAGAGGACAACATTGTGGAAGAATAGGCCACCTTATCGCTGTGGGAGTGCAGAGCACCTCATCACTGTTGGAATGTAGAACACCTAATCAATGTGGAAGTGTAGACTACCTCATCACTGTGGGAGTGTAGACCACCTCATCACATTGGGAGTGTAGACCACCTCATCACTGTGGGAGTGTAGAGCACCTCACCACTGCGGGAGTGTAGAGCACCTCACCACTGTGGGAATGTAGAGCACCTCACCACTGTGAAAGTGTAGAGCACCTCACCATTGTGGGAGTGTAGAGCACCTCACCACTGTGGGAGTGTAGAGCACCTCACCTCTGTGGGAGAGCAGAGCACCTCACCTCTGTGGGAGTGTAGAGAACATAATCACTGCGGGAGTGTGGAGTACCTCACCACTGTGGGAGTGTAGAGCACCTCACCTCTGTGGGAGTGTAGAGCACCTCACCACTGTGGGAGTGTAGAGCACCTCACCTCTGTGGGAGTGCAGAGCATCTCACCTCTGTGGGAGTGTAGAGCACCTCACCTCTGTGGGAGTGTAGAGCACCTTACCTATGTGAGAGTGCAGACCACCTCACCTCTGTCGGAGTGCAAAGCACCTCACCTCTGTGGGAGTGTAGAGCACCTCACCACTGTGGGAGTGTAGAGCACCTCACATCTGTGTGAGTGTAGAGCACCTCACCTCTGTGGGAGTGTAGAGCACCTCACCACTGTGGCAGTGTAGAACACCTCACCACTGTGGGAGTGCAGAGCACCTCACCACTGTGCGAGTGCAGAGCACCTCACCAGTGTGGGAGTGTAGAGCACCTCACCACTGTGGGAGTGTAGAGCGCCTCACCACTATGGGAGTGTAGAGCACTTCACCACAGTGGGAGTGTAGGAACATAATCACTGTGGGAGTGTAGAGCACCTCACCACTGTATGAGAGTAGAGCACCTCATCACTGTTGGAGTGTATAGGACATCACTGTGGGAGTGCAGACCACCTCATCACTATGGGAGTGTAGAGCACCTCATCACTCTTGGAGTGTATAGGACATCACTGTGGGAGTGTAGACCACCTCATCACATTGGGAGTGTAGACCACCTCATCACTGTGGGAGTGTAGAGCACCTCACCACTATGGGAGTGTAGAGCACCTCACCACTGCGCGAGTGTAGAGCACCTCACCACTGCGGGAATGTAGAGCACCTCACCACTGTGAAAGTGTAGAGCACCTCACCACTGTGGGAGTATAGAGCACCTCACCACTGTGGGAGTGTAGAGCACCTCACCTCTGTGGGAGTGCAGAGCACCTCACCTCTGTGGGAGTGTAGAGCACCTCATCACTGCGGGAGTGTAGAGCACCTCACCACTGCGGGAGTGTAGAGCACGTCACCTCTGTGGGAGTGTAGAGCACCTCACCACTGTGGGAGTGTAGAGCACCTCACCTCTGTGGGAGTGCAGAGCACCTCACCTCTGTGGGAGTGTAGAGCACCTCACCTCTGTGGGAGTGCAGAGCACCTCACCTCTGTCGGAGTGCAGAGCACCTCACCTCTGTGGGAGTGTAGAGCACCTCACCACTGTGGGAGTGTAGAGCACCTCACCTCTGTGGGAGTGTAGAGCACCTCACCTCTGTGGGAGTGTAGAGCACCTCACCACTGTGGGACTGTAGAACACCTCACCACTGTGGGAGTGCAGAGCACCTCACCACTGTGGGAGTGCAGAGCACCTCACCACTGTGCGAGTGCAGAGCACCTCACCAGTGTGGGAGTGTAGAGCACCTCACCACTGTGGGAGTGTAGAGCGCCTCACCATTATGGGAGTGTAGAGCACTTCACCACTGTGGGAGTGTAGGAACATAATCACTGTGGGAGTGTAGAGCACCTCACCACTGTAGGAGAGTAGAGCACCTCATCACTGTTGGAGTGTATAGGACATCACTGTGGGAGTGCAGACCACCTCATCACTATGGGAGTGTAGAGCACCTCACCACTGCGTGAGTGTAGAGCACCTCACCACTGTGGGAGTGTAGAACACCTAATCAATGTGGGAGTGTAGACTACCTCATCACTGTGGGAATGTAGAGGACAACATTGTGGAAGAATAGGCCACGTTATCGCTGTGGGAGTGCAGAGCACCTCATCACTGTGGGAGTGTAGAACACCTAATCAATGTGGGAGTGTAGACTACCTCATCACTGTGGGAGTGTTGAGGACATCATTGTGGAAGAATAGACCACCTTATCGCTGTGGGAGTGTAGAACACCTCTTCATATTGGGAGTGTAGACCACCTCATCACTGTGGGAGTGTAGAGCACCTCACCACTATGGGAGTGTAGAGCACATCACCACTGCGGGAGTGTAGAGCACCTCACCACTGTGAATGTGTAGAGCACCTCACCACTGTGGGAGTGTAGAGCACCTCACCACTGTGGGAGTGTAGAGCACCTCACCACTGTGGGAGTGTAGAGCACCTCACCACTGTGGGAGTGTAGAGCACCTCACCACTGTGGGAGTGTAGAGCGCCTCACCACTGTGGAAGTGTAGAAACACAATCACAGTAGAGAACATAATCACTGTGGGAGTGTAGAGAACATAATCACTGTGGGAGCGTAGAGCACCTCACCACTGTGGGAGTGTAGAGCACCTCACCACTGTGGAAGTGTAGAGCACCTCACCACTGTGGGAGTGTAGAGCACCTCACCACTGTGGGAGAGTAGAGCACCTCACCTCTGTGGAAGTGTAGAACACCTCACCACTGTGGGAGTGTAGAGCACCTCACCACTGTGGGAGTGTAGAAAACATAATCACTGTGGGAGCGTAGAGTACCTCACCACTATGGGAGTGTAGAGCACCTCACTACTGTGGGAGAGTAGAGGTCCTCACTACTGTGGGAGTGTAGAGCACCTCACCTCTGTGTGAGTGTAGAACACCTCAACACTGTGTGAGTGTAGAGCACCTCACCACTGTGTGAGTGTAGAGCACCTCACCACTGTGTGAGTGTAGAACACCTCAACACTGTGTGAGTGTAGAGCACCTCACCACTGTGGAAGTGTAGAGCACCTCACCACTGTGGGAGAGTAGAGCACCTCACCTCTGTGTGAGTGTAGAACACCTCAACATTGTGTGAGTGTAGAGCACCTCACCACTGTGGAAGTGTGGAGCACCTCACCACTGTGTGAGTGTAGAACACCTCAACACTGTGGGAGTGTAGAGCACCTCATCACTGTGGGAGTGTAGAGGACATCATCACTGTGGGAGTGTAAAGGACATCACTGTGGGAGAGTAGACCACCTCATCACTGTGGGAGTGTTGACTACGTCATCACTGTGGGGTGGAGAGGATATCACTGTGGGAGTGAAGAGCACATAATCACTGCGGGAGTGCAGAGCATCTCATCACTGTGGGAGTGTAGAGGACGTCATCACTGTGGGAGTGCAGGGAGCATCATCACTGTGGGAGTGAAGAGCACTTCATGCCTGTGAGAGTATAAATCACCACATCACTGTGGGAGTATTAACCACCTCATCACTGTGGAAGTCTAGAGTACCTCATGACTCTGGGAATGTAGAGTTCCTCATCACTGTGGGAGTGTAGAGCACCTCATCTCTATAGGAGTGTAGACCACCTGATCACTGTGAGAGTGTACAGCATCTAATCATTTTGGGATTGTAGAGCACTTCATCACTGTGGGAGTGTCGAGCACATCACTGTGGGAGTGTAGAGCACACCATTATTGTGGGAGTGTAGAGTACATCACTGTGAGAGTGAAGATGACATCATCATTGTGGGAGTGTGGAGCACATCATCAGTGTAGGACTGTAGACCACCTCATGACTGTGGGATTGTAGAGCACTTCCTCACTGTGGGAGTGTAGAGCGCATCATCACTGTGGGAGTGTAGAGCACCTTATCACTGTGGGAGTGTCGAACAGCTCATCACTGCGGGAGTGTAGACCACATCACTGTGGGAGTGTAGACCACATCATCACTGTGGGAGTGTAGACCACATCATCACTGTGGGAGTGTAGAGCACCTCATCACTGTGGAAGTGTAGGCCGTTCTTTTCTAACTAAGGCCGTTCTTGTCTAACTAAGGCCGTTCTTGTCTAACTAAGGCCGTTCTTGTCTAACTAAGGCCGTTCTTGTCTAACTAATTTAATAACTTTCGTCAGTAAAGCTTTTGCGGCTGTTGATCACGAAAAGAATTTGATATTATTTACTTAGATTTTAGTAAGGCTTTTGATAGAGTTCCGCACCAAAGACTGTTAAAGAAAGTGGCAGCTCATGGCATTGTGGGAAACATGCTCTAGAGGATCGAACCATGGCTCACAGATAGGAAGCAGAGAGTGTCCATAAATGGGGTTAAATCCGAGTGGGGATCTGTAACAAGTGGCGTTCAACAGGGATCGGTCTTGGGCCCGTTGTTGTTCAATGATCTTGATGAGAGAATTACTAGTGAAATGAGCAAATTCGCCGATGACACACAGATAGGTAGGATAATTGATTCAAACGTAGATATCAGGGAACTTCAGGAGGATTTAGACAAACTCAATACCTGGTCAGAAAAGTGGCAGATGCAGTTCAATGTAGATAAATGTAAGGTTCTGAAGCTCGGGAGTGTCCATGACCCTAGCACTTATAAGATAAATAATGTAGAACTTAGCCATACAGATTGTGAAAAGGACTTGGGGGTTATGGTAAGCAGTAACCTTAAACCAAGACAGCAATGCCTAAGCATACGTAATAAGGCAAATAGATTATTGGGATTTATATCAAGAAGTGTAAGCAACAGAAGTCCAGAGGTCATACTGCAGCTTTATACATCATTAGTAAGGCCTCACCTAGATTATGCATCTTAGTTCTGGTCCCCATATTACAGAATGGACATAAATTCGTTAGAAAACATTCAGCGTAGAATGACTAAATTAATACATAGCATTAGAAATCTTCCTTATGAAGAAAGATTGAAAACTCTTAAATTACATTCACTTGTTAGACGAAGAATGAGGGGAGACATGATCGAAGTGTATAAGTGGAAGATGGGTATTAATAAAGGGGATATTAATAAGGTCTTGAGAATATCTCTCCAAGAGAGAACCCGCAGTAATGGATTTAAATTAGACATGTTTAGATTCAGAAAGGACATAGGAAAGTATTTGTTTGGAAATAGGGTAGTTGATGAGTGGAACAGTCTACCTAGTTGGCTTATTGAGGCTAGGACTTTAGGGAGCTTCAAATTTAGGTTGGATAAATATATGAGTGAGAGGGGTTGGATTTGAGTGGGACTTGCAAATGAGTGGATAGAGTTATCAGACTTTATTTCTTGGGTAGCATTGAAAATTGGGTAGGGCAAATGTTTTGTTAGTGGGATGGATTGTAAAGGACCTGCCGAGTATGGGCCAACAGGCCTGCTGCAGTGATCCTCCTTTCTTAAGTTCTTATGTCTACCTACCTGGAGTCTATCTGGAAGGTATTCCAGGTATCAACGCCTCCGTGACCCGCTCCACGACCAGCCTCCCGGTGGATTATGGCCTGATCAACCAGGCTGCTAATACTGGCCGCACATAGTCCAACGCACGAACCACAGCCCGGGTGATCCGGCACCGACTTTAAGTATCTGTCCAGCTTCCTCTTGAAGGCAGGCAGGGGTCTATTGGTAATTCCCTTTATGCATGGTGGGATGCTGTTGAACAGTCTTGGACCCCGGAAACTTATTTTGTTTTCTCTTAGTGTACCAATGGCTCCCCTACTTTTCATTGGGGGTATTTTGCACAGCCTGCCCAGTCTTTTACTTTCGTAGGGAGTGAATTTTGTGTGCAGATTCGGAATCATTCCTGCTAGGTTTTTCCAAGTGTCGATTATATCTCTTTCGCCTACGTTCCAGTGAGCACAAGTCAAGTGCTTCCTAGAGTTCCCAGTAGTTAAGGTATTTGATGGAACTTATATGTGCAGTGAAGGTTCTCTGTACATTCTCTATATCTGCAATTTCACCTGCTTTGAACGAAGATGTTAATGTACAGCAGTATTCCAGCCTAGAAATAACAAGTGATTTGAAAAGGGTCATCATTAGCTTGGTATCTCTTGTTCTGAACGTTCTCATTATCCATCCTATCGTTTTCTTCGCAGTTGTGATCGTGGCGTTGTTGTGATCCTTGAGAGTGACATCCTCAGACATTACCACTGCCATGTCCCTCACATTATACTATCGCTATATTGAACGATTAGAGTTTGTATTATACTCAGTTCCATAATTATTATAGCCTCAAGTTTTCCATTACGGAGTAGTTTGAATTTGTCTTCATTGATCATATTGTTTCTGTTGCCCATTGGAAAACTTGGTTTATATATTCTTGCAGGTTAACCGTGTTCTCAATATATGACAGTCTCGTGCAGGTCCTAGTACCGTTTGCAAAGGATGACACGGTGCTGTGGATTACATCTTTATGTGTGATATGAGGATGAGGAACAGGAAGAGGGCGAGTACCGTGCCTTGTGGAACAGAGCTTTTCACTATGGCAGCTTCCGATTTAACTCTGTTTACCACTACTCTTTGTGTGCGATTGGTTAGAAAGTTGAAGATCCATCTCCCCATTTTGCCAGTTATTCCTTTAGTACGCATTTTGTGCGTTATTACACTATGATCGCTCAAATAAGAAGCTCGTCTGTCTTGCGCTCAGGAGCCGTATGATCACGCCTCCACCACATCTTGCGCTGAATGATCCACATGGATTTAACGCTTAACAAGGATTATTTAAAATAAAAAATAAAATGTGTTTACGTCTGCATTCTGTTTTTCTTCCAGTGCATCCAAGACCATATCATACTGATTCAGTAGTTGCGAGAGGCAGGAGCGACCCGCTCTGAAGCCATGTTTGCCTGTATTGTGCAGGTTTTGGGAATCCAAGTGGTTTACAATCATGCTGCTTAGCACTCTTTCAAAGATTTTTATGATGTGGGACGTTAAAGCTATTGTTCTATAGTTCTTAGTTAATGCTTTGCTGCCACCTTTATGGAGTGGTGCTATATTCGTTGTTTTTAGTGACTGTGGAATTTCCCCCACATCTAAGCTCCTCCATAGTATACTTATGGCACGCGAAACTGGTTTCTTGCCGTTCTTAATGAACACAGAGTTCTCGAGTTTGGGCCTGGGGTTGAGTGCATGGACATGTTGTCAATGGCTTTCTCAAAGTCTATTGGAGTTTGGGTAATGTCAGAGATTTGGCATACATTGATGGATTGTTGAGGCTCATTCACGAAAAAATGATTTGGATTGTCGATCTCTAGACTGATTAGTGGCGCGCTAAACACAGAGTCGTATTGGGATTTCAGTATCTTAGTCATTTCTTCCTTGTCTTCTGTGTAGGTCCCATCTTATGTGAGCAAGGGCCCGATACTAGATGTAGTATTTGTCTTGTTATTTGTATATGAAAAGAAATATTTCGAATTTCCTTTAATTTTACTAATCACTTTTAACTCCTCCTGTCTCTCCTGGATCCGCTATGAACCCTTTAACTTAAGTTCGATACTTTCCACTTCCCTGGTCAGCGCTTCCTTCCGTGTTTCAGATAATCCAGCGTTCTTGAGGAGCTCAGTGATTCTTCGTCGTCCTCTGCAGAGGGAGCGTCTTTCTCTCCAGTTTACTTCTTCTCCCTCTTTTAGGGGAATATGCCTTGAACGTACTTCAGCTGCCAGGAATTTGATCCTTTCAAGGAACTGGTTTAGATCCATGTTATTTAAGATATCTTCCCAACATGTTTCATTTAAGACATGGTTTACCTGATCCCAGTTAATGTTCTTGTTGTTGAAATTGCATTTGGTGAAGACACCATCACAGCTACGTGCATTTTGCTGATCAGGATCCCTGTGCATGTAAGTCTGAACTTCGATTAGACTGTGATCGGAATTAGCTGTGGAAGTGTAGAGCATATGACTGTGGGAGTGCAGTGCACATTGTCACACATGTATATCAATCGAATAGCTATAATCATAACCATATTTTTTAAAAGGGTGGACCCCCTAAGCCAGTAGAATGTCTCGGTCAGATGACTAAAAGTACTTGTTGCAAGTCATCATATGACAAAGGTTCGTCAGGTATTACATACCATTCTTACTACTACTACCACCACCTCTTCCTGCCTATATATAGCCGTCCTGCTCCACTTCTGGTTAGTGTGACTTTGTAAATGGTCCAAGTCGGACCGAAACGTCGTCGTAAGCTTCTCTCTTTTATGTGTGGGTTATTTGTGTATCGTTCCAGCCACGGTATTGTGGCTTTTTTTGTTATTTAACCTAACTTGTCAAACATGATCAAAGAAATGTCGAGAAATGTTATACCTCATCGCTGAAATAGCAACTGGGTCTACGTTCTCTTATTATTTATATAATATAATTTTCGTAATATTCATATATTCATTATATAATATATTTTTTTCAAAATTGGCATTAGTGATATCTATCAAAGTCAGCAATGTTAACTGAACTTAACATTCATATAAATTTCAACACTAATGGTAAAAATATTCTATGTGTACAGAAGTCCTTTATTGGTAGGAACGTTGTTCCTATAAAGGATTTCTTTGCAACAGTTTTTTTTTATATTGTCGGCGTCCCGCCTCTAGTTTCCAACAGAGATACATCAATGTTGGTCATGTCAATGTTCACGAATTTTATTTGAATATAATGTAACCAAAAACATAGGTAGAACTTAATTAAGCCCTTGTTCACTCACTATAGTGAACATTACCGTTATTCTTATATGTGGTCTCTTACCATAGTAAACATTAGTGCTCCTGTGTTCACTCACCATAATGACATAAATGTTGTTTATTAACTATGGTTAAACGATCTTTCTTAAAAAAGTTTATTGACTAGCCAATTTGTCATCAAGTGACTGTCCCTGTTTAAGTTGCTAATGTACATTTTCAAGTGCATGTGTAAGGTGATCTGTAGTTGAGGGTGTAAACTGTACTACGGGTGAACGTTCTAAGGTGAACTATAGGTGAACATGTCACATGAATTACTGGTAAAAATATAAAAGTGAAAGTGAGAGTACAAGGTGAACAATAGGTGTATCCTCAACAAGAGGTTAAGAAATAACGTTGACTGTTAAAGGTATAAGCCGAAATTAAACTGAAAATTTAAGTTAAACAGGTAAAGGTGAGCTACAGGTGGATGTAGAAGATAAATCAGAGATAAAAGTTTAGGTTGAACTATAGATGAATATATAAGTAGAACTACAACTGATTACCTCATCTTTTGTATATAGTTCTAGAGTTCCCTTTATATCCTTGATTTTGTATTGCTAAAGACGCTAGATTGCGAAACGTCAACAAATTAAGATACCCAGATCTTGCACATGTCTAATTCTTCATCTTGTCGGTATTGTATATTATTCATGTACAAAATAATTCATGACAATTTTGGATAATATTATATCCTAAGTAGGAAACAAGTTCTGTCCACTGTGTACCTAGAAACAATTTTGAAATTGGTACAGAAAAAAAACTGGTTAAAATCAGGCATCAAAGTTCGGAATAAACTACTGATATTTTGACATCATTTATCAGCTCTCCTTCAGGGTACTAATACACATTTCACGATGCATTTTGAAAAACTAATACATGGTTGAGACTAAAAAAATATATATTAAATGAATTACTTTTTTCGTTGGAACTTTCAGAAAGCCATGCAAATGTCTCTCCTGTGCTCGATAAGACAAAAACTTTCCCGTTGTCTGAATATGCAAATGCAGCACCTAAAGCAATAAAGTTTTGCTACATCACTATTAACTGAAACGTTTAAAATTCCATCTCTATCTATAATAACCAGCATATCTATCTTGATGTCTTTGTGCGGTTTTTATGAGCAGAAAATATGTTAAACAGCACGAGAAGAGGAAGTTGAAAGTAGTGAACTCCAAACACAGTATCTCCTCATAGGGGAATTTAACTTTTCAGTTGTGGAAAGAATTAGTAAGACAAAACCAAAACCACATCTAGCCAGCCTGTCGTGGAGTGGCCATTTATTAAGAAAATGAGATTTCTTTATGCTATAGTGTTCTATATCTTTTAAATATTTTCCAGTTGTAGAGTTTCGTAAGTGTGTGTATACACGTTACTTTGTAAGAATTAACTTTTTGTGGGAGTCTTTCTGTCCCATAAAAACTGAGAAAATATTGTTAATACACTTTCCGTTTCAGTGTTTTGTAAATGGAAATGACGCAAATGTCCAAAAGAACAAATGCCTGAACTCACTTATGCACTCACACTGCCACATAGGAAATAACTTGTGTAACTAAATCTATCAAGGTATACTGATAAAGTGAAACTTTATCTACACGTGAAGATTTGCTCTGCACATAGTGTCTTTTGATCAAACCCTAGCGACATCACACATCCTTGCTTGAGACACACAGTGACATCACACACTCTTACCTAAGACCCACTGTGATCTCACAAATCAGTGTCTGAGGCCCACTGTGACACATCCATTTTGGAGTCCACACATCCTTGTGGACTCTACACATCCTTGTGGAATCACTATCAAAGCAACGGGGATGACCCTGGCTGCCACCCTTAGGAACAATGTCTATGTCAAACTCTCTAGCCTACAGTCAAGGATGTCTTTATCGCAGACTGTTTTAGAGACGATGAGGCAGACAAGATCATTACCTCTGGAGCTATGAAGATATGCTTATCAAGGCTTCGAAATAATTCTTTTAAAACTTTTAAGTTGGTTATGTGACTTGGCCGCCATATCACCGACTGATCAATAAAAACCTCATTGAAACCAGATAATCACGATCATCATCTCCGACATTTTTATGGCCTCCCAAGCTCTAACAATGGTCTCATATCTTCCACGTCTAAACTGCATTGGTTACCACCGCACACTTGCAGCGAAGTGCTCATAACGTAAGGAGACAATACGAACACGATGTTCTCCAAAGAGCTTTCCCCCGACACAGCAATAGAACTGCAAACTACACCTCTCGTTGTCCCATACAACTATGCCAATCTCACGTACCTTCCAAAACAAGTGTTTAAAAATTTCAAGGATGGGTCATTCCAATTAATGCAGTAAAATAAACTGCGCTACCCGGCTGTAGACACACCCATCAGCATTTTTGGGGGAATTTATCAAGTTTTTTTTTTTACTGTATCAAGATTTTTATATACAACTTTGATATTAAAATTCTTAAGTAGAGAAGGCATATCAACCAAGTTTCCATGGTAAGGGAGAACCAACATATTTTTAGTTGAATAAGGTTGGCTGTCCCTTCTTGAATTGTAAAAGGTATTTCTGGCAATATTAAATGATTTATCAGTATCTTAGATCATTAGTTATTTTATAATTTTTTGAGATTTCTTCATCTGTCAACTCTGGACAGCAAATATGCAAAGCTCTCGAAAATATTCTTGAAAATATCGTCATTTTAACTCTACCTTGATGTGAAGAATAATAGTGCATATGGGAACAGTTATATATTGGTCTTCTGTAAATTTTAAACTTAAAATCCTTCTTAATCTTATTAATTAAAACATCTAGAAAATGCAATGAGTTATTTTCTTCGAACTCAACAGTAAAATTTATAGAACGAGCTAAACTATTTAATTTAACAAGGAAATAGTTTATATCTATATTTTTAGGCGTAAGACATAAAATATCATTAACATGTAGAGGATATCATTACCCCTAAGGACGTTACTACAGCACAAGCTCTGAAGGACGAACATTCATCAGGAGCTCCCTGACAGAGCAGCAGGTGAAACACATTTACCCATATAGGATACTGATGAGTAAAATGCCGCCATGTCATTCCCACAAGGCTCAGCAGGGGGTTTCACCCGTTTATTAAGGCCACAACATTTAAAACTAATGTTCAATCCAGCACTTGGGGATGTTTCAGAGAGGTTGCGGTCAGTACCGGATCAGCCAGGCAGTGGTTCGTACGTTGGACGACGTGTGGCGAGCAGTAACAGCCTCGTTGATCAGGACCTGGTCCACCGGGACGTTTGGTCATGGACCGGGCCGCAGGGGCGTTGATCCCCGGAATACCCTCCAGGTAGACAGTCTGAACTCGCCAAATTTTCCAGTGTGTGCCCGGCTGGCGGCATACCAGAGGCCATTAGGTCACTTTTCTTTCGTGCATGACTTTGTGCCCTCATTATTATATGGTGGTACCAACAGACACAGTTGGCTACTATCCATCCAAAAATGCTCAAGAAACTGAGCAAGAAATTTTAAACGAATCTGTGTCTATTAGTTGTTATTATACCTATAAAATATTTCAGTTGTACTATATCAAGCTTTTTTTTTTGTTAAAACAACAGAAATTGCAAAGGTCCATCCAGACCAGTCTGGGAGCATTATTCTAATGATGAGAAACTCCCATAAGATATTGTCCACAAATGGAATGTTCTTTGTAGATGCAGGACTTCATGACCTAGCAGTAGAGCCTGGTGTAAGTCATGCCTTTATATTAGGCAAGCGTAGGATTCCCAGTAACAAGATCCCAAGATGTTTCTGTTTATATACTTTTAGCTGAACAGAAGGAAGAAGTACACCAAAATTTCTAGAAAACTTCCATTACTTTGATGAAAAATCATCTGAAGATAAAAGCAATGAGGTAATCTTCAAGGCTGACAGAAGTGTGTTTGGAAATACGATATTGATTTATAAATAAGATACTTGTGCAACATTTGGGTAGATGGGGATGAATTTGAGGTAACAGGTACCTAAGTCTGGAGTCGATGTGTTCAGTCCATTAATATTCATAAAAAATAGCATATGTACGAAGAAAGAGTTTATATATAGAGAGAGACCCTTGTTCATAATTCAGAAATTACAGAGGAACTTGGCGCAAGCGAACACAAATCAATTACCTTTAACGTTGAATAGAAGTATGATAGTAGAGATAACTTAATAACGGTACCAGATTTTTGCTTAGTAGACTACAATGGGCTTAGAGAACAACTATTATCTCTGGACTGAGGGAACGAAGAGATCTATCAATATGACTGCTTTCTAAACACTATACATACTGCCCAAAGATCGTTTATTCTGTATAAAGAAATTAGATCGAATAGAAATTACCCGAAATGGATGAATAATAGACTCAAATATCTTTTAGGGCAGAAGAAACGAATTTATAAGCGCATCAAAAGAGGTAAGGGTCATCTTATAAATCAATAGATTCACATTAAGAGGGAAGTTAAAAACGGGATAAGAAAAGCAAAACGGGACTAGGAAGTTAAAGTTGAAAGGGACTCGAAAACTAATCCGAAAGTTTTTTTCCAGGTTTATAGAACAAAAGTTAGAGAAAAGATAGGTGCCTTTAAAAATAACTCTGGGTATCTTACTGACAAGGAGAATGAAATGTGTTCGGTTTTTAATAATTATTTTCTCTCGTTTTTCACACAGGAAGACACTAATAATATCCCAATAATAAACTTTCATAGTAGGCCTGGGGAAGATAAATAATGTAGCATCATTGTCACTACCGATATGGTTATCAAACATATAGACCGACTGAAGCATAAATCCCTGGGTCCGCTTTTTTCAAGGGTTCTTAAGGAGTGTAAAATGAAACTTTGTGAACCATTGACTAATATTTTTAATATATCTCTTCAAACAGGTGTAGTGTCTGATATGTGGAAGATGGCAAACGTAATTTCTATTTTTAAAGAAGGGGACAAGTTACCATCAAATTACCGCCCAATAAGCCTGACTTCAATTGTAGGCAAATTACTAGAGTAAATTGTAGCTGATATTATAAGAAGTCATCTTGATAAGCGTAATTTGATTTAGACAGACTCATTTCGTGATTAGAAAAGTGGCAGACGCAAGTCGTCGTAGATAAATGCAAAGTTCTGAAGCTCGGGAATGTTTATAACACTAGCACTTATCAGCTAAACTGACGGGCTGGAGTTTTGAGACTCTATGACCGCGGGTTCAATCCCGGCCGGGGGTATGGTTTACTTATCAGCTAAATAATGTAAGACTTAAACATACAGATTGCGACAAGGATTTGGGGGTTATGGTAAGCAGGAACCTTAGACAAAGACAGCAATGCCTAATCACACGTAATGAGGCAACTAGATTACTGGGATTTATATCAAGAAGTGTAAGCAACAGAAGTCCAGCTTTATATATCATTAGTAATGTCTCACCTAGATTACGCAGCTCAGTTCTGGTCTCCACATTAGAGAATGGATATAAATTCGTTAGAAAACATTCAGCGAAGAATGACAAAATTAATACAGAACATTAGAAATCTTCAGTATGAAAAAAAGAGAGACAGGTATGTGCGAAGTTTTCTACCATCCACACTGACCATTACATTGGGGACTGGCCAGTGGTAAAGAAAACTTACAAGCCTTTCTTGCAAAGTAAATGAAAGATAATATGTCATTAGTTGTAGTCCCTTCATCCCAGTGCCACGCTTATAAATTCCATGGGATAAATTCAAAAAGTTAATGACAAACATAACACCTTTGAAGACCTTTTTCATTATGTTTTTTCACAGTTGCTACTCGCTCGAAAATATAGCAACACAATCGATGTTATCTATGATATGTACAATCAGTAGTCAATTAAGTCTGCTGAGCGTGTTAGTCGTGGTTCCCGGAAAAATGAGCTTCAGTCACATAAAACTTGCCTCTAAAATAAACAACTGGTGGTGATTACTTGCATGTAAAAAATAAGGAAAAATATTATTCGATTTCTGGCTGATTACTGCAGAGATAGAAAATGAAGAGAACAGCCTGCGTCTAAGAGAGGAAATAAATGGTATAAAATACCGACACATTGAAAAGATAAGCACAGAACCAGTATAAAGGATCACATTATACTGCTTCTGTGTTTATTTTTCCATGGGTCTAAGAGTGTTACATGTCGTGAGCAATGCTTTTAACTTACCCAAGAAACGCGTGAAAAGGTTAGTGATTTGAGGACCAGAAAAGAAACATACTCTCATCTTGTCGCCAGTATATAAGCACCAATCTTCGTGCCTGTGCTTTACACTTCACTACTACGGTACCTTTCACACACTCCATCTTCACACGTCTCTGATGTACATAACAGATAAATGATACAGATATCTTCATCATATGTCTTGCTTTGTGCAATGTCGTCAACAGCAAGGTCGTCAATAAGTGGGGAACAAAAACTCACTCCAGTCGATTCGACATTACAAAACAGGCAGAAGCACTTTGCAAGGAAATATGCTCTGTATCGTTGGGACTGCATCCTTTTATTTCATATGATACCGTAAGTGCCATTTTCGGTCGAAAAAAAAGTCAAGACCCTGTAAAGGATTCTTCAGAACAAAAGTTTCAGGAATGTATTTGCATCTTTTTGGCTCAAAGTGAAAACTTTCCAAGAATAACTTCAATACAGTATAAGAACTGACCTGTACAAATAACATGGTCGAAGAATAAATTACGATTTCAAACGTTAGAGAGAAGCCCATATATGTACATATATATATATATATATATATATATATATATATATATATATATATATATATATATATATATATATATATATATATATATATATATATGCGAAATGGTATAAAATACCGACAGATTGTTAGGTAAGACACATATGCAACAGTTAGGTATCTTTATTTCGAAACGTTTCGCCTACACAGTAGGCTTCTTCAGTCGAGTACAGAAAAGTTGATAGAAGCAGAAGATACTTGAAGACGATGTAATCAGTCCATCACCCTTAAAGTTTTGAGGTGGTCAGTCCCTCAGTGAGAACGGCTGTGTTTGAGAGGGACCTGCCCTCCCAAAGCAACCTACGTCTCACCTCCTGGCCCTATATAAGGCTCCATCCTGTCACTTCAACTTCATATTGTTTCAGACAACGGAACAATGCTCTTCTCCAGACTGAGGGACTGACCACCTCAAAACTTTAAGGGTGATGGACTGATTACATCGTCTTCAAGTATCTTCTGCTTCTATCAACTTTTCTGTACTCGACTGAAGAAGCCTACTGTGTAGGCGAAACGTTTCGAAATAAAGATACCTAACTGTTGCATATGTGTCTTACCTAACAATCTGTCGGTATTTTATACCATTTCATTCTGTCAGACACTGCAACACAAGGGTATCTTGGTACAGACCATCAACTTCGACAATCTCTACTAGTGAGAACGGCTGTGTTTAAGAGGGACCTGCCCTCCCAACGCAACCTACGTCTCACCTCCTGGCACTATAAAAAGGCTCCACATATATATGTGCAAAACAACCACTGTGAAAGAAAAGAGAAATTCCAAGCGCTTTCGTGACTACTCACATTATCAAGGAACAATGTTCCTTGATAATGTGAGTAGTCACATTGTTCCTTGATAATGTGAGTAGTCACGAAAGCGCTTGGAATTTCTCTATTCTTTCACAGTGGTTATTTTGCATATTCCGAAATCACCTGTTTACTGTGATCTTATTGCATATATATATATATATATATATATATATATTTATTTTTATTATTATCACACCGGCCGATTCCCACCAAGGCAGGGTGGCCCGAAAAAGAAAAACTTTCACCATCATTCACTCCATCACTGTCTTGCCAGAAGGGTGCTTTACACTACAGTTTTTAAACTGCAACATTAACACCCCTCCTTCAGAGTGCAGGCACTGTACTTCCCATCTCCAGGACTCAAGTCCGGCCTGCCGGTTTCCCTGAATCCCTTCATAAATGTTACTTTGCTCACACTCCAACAGCACGTCAAGTATTAAAAACCATTTGTCTCCATTCACTCCTATCAAACACGCTCACGCATGCCTGCTGGAAGTCCAAGCCCCTCGCACACAAAACCTCCTTTACCCCCTCCCTCCAACCCTTCCTAGGCCGACCCCTACCCCGCCTTCCTTCCACTACAGACTGATACACTCTTGAAGTCATTCTGTTTCGCTCCATTCTCTCTACATGTCCGAACCACCTCAACAACCCTTCCTCAGCCCTCTGGACAACAGTTTTGGTAATCCCGCACCTCCTCCTAACTTCCAAACTACGAATTCTCTGCATTATATTCACACCACACATTGCCCTCAGACATGACATCTCCACTGCCTCCAGCCTTCTCCTCGCTGCAACATTCATCACCCACGCTTCACACCCATATAAGAGCGTTGGTAAAACTATACTCTCATACATTCCCCTCTTTGCCTCCAAGGACAAAGTTCTTTGTCTCCACAGACTCCTAAGTGCACCACTCACTCTTTTTCCCTCATCAATTCTATGATTCACCTCATCTTTCATAGACCCATCCGCTGACACGTCCACTCCCAAATATCTGAATACGTTCACCTCCTCCATACTCTCTCCCTCCAATCTGATATTCAATCTTTCATCACCTAATCTTTTTGTTATCCTCATAACCTTACTCTTTCCTGTATTCACCTTTAATTTTCTTCTTTTGCACACCCTACCAAATTCATCCACCAATCTCTGCAACTTCTCTTCAGAATCTCCCAAGAGCACAGTGTCATCAGCAAAGAGCAGCTGTGACAACTCCCACTTTGTGTGTGATTCTTTATCTTTTAACTCCACGCCTCTTGCCAAGACCCTCGCATTTACTTCTCTTACAACCCCATCTATAAATATATTAAACAACCACGGTGACATCACACATCCTTGTCTAAGGCCTACTTTTACTGGGAAAAAATTTCCCTCTTTCCTACATACTCTAACTTGAGCCTCACTATCCTCGTAAAAACTCTTCACTGCTTTCAGTAACCTACCTCCTACACCATACACTTGCAACATCTGCCACATTGCCCCCCTATCCACCCTGTCATACGCCTTTTCCAAATCCATAAATGCCACAAAGACCTCTTTAGCCTTATCTAAATACTGTTCACTTACATGTTTCACTGTAAACACCTGGTCCACACACCCCCTACCTTTCCTAAAGCCTCCTTGTTCATCTGCTATCCTATTCTCCGTCTTACTCTTAATTCTTTCAATTATAACTCTACCATACACTTTACCAGGTACACTCAACAGACTTATCCCCCTATAATTTTTGCACTCTCTTTTATCCCCTTTGCCTTTATACAAAGGAACTATGCATGCTCTCTGCCAATCCCTAGGTACCTTACCCTCTTCCATACATTTATTAAATAATTGCACCAACCACTCCAAAACTATATCCCCACCTGCTTTTAACATTTCTATCTTTATCCCATCAATCCCGGCTGCCTTACCCCCTTTCATTTTACCTACTGCCTCACGAACTTCCCCCACACTCACAACTGGCTCTTCCTCACTCCTACAAGATGTTATTCCTCCTTGCCCTATACACGAAATCACAGCTTCCCTATCTTCATCAACATTTAACAATTCCTCAAAATATTCCTTCCATCTTCCCAATACCTCTAACTCTCCATTTAATAACTCTCCTCTCCTATTTTTAACTGACAAATCCATTTGTTCTCTAGGCTTTCTTAACTTGTTAATCTCACTCCAAAACTTTTTCTTATTTTCAACAAAATTTGTTGATAACATCTCACCCACTCTCTCATTTGCTCTCTTTTTACATTGCTTCACCACTCTCTCAACTTCTCTCTTTTTCTCCATATACTCTTCCCTCCTTGCATCACTTCTACTTTGTAAAAACTTCTCATATGCTAACTTTTTCTCCCTTACTACTCTCTTTACATCATCATTCCACCAATCGCTCCTCTTCCCTCCTGCACCCACTTTCCTGTAACCACAAACTTCTGCTGAACACTCTAACACTACATTTTTAAACCTACCCCATACCTCTTCGACCCCATTGCCTATGCTCTCATTAGCCCATCTATCCTCCAATAGCTGTTTATATCTTACCCTAACTGCCTCCTCTTTTAGTTTATAAACCTTCACCTCTCTCTTCCCTGATGCTTCTATTCTCCTTGTATCCCATCTACCTTTTACTCTCAGTGTAGCTACAACTAGAAAGTGATCTGATATATCTGTGGCCCCTCTATAAACATGTACATCCTGAAGTCTACTCAACAGTCTTTTATCTACCAATACATAATCCAACAAACTACTGTCATTTCGCCCTACATATATACATATATATATATACATATATATATATACATATATATATATACATATATATATATATATATATATAGGGAGGTACCACATCTATAGCTGGAATGGGGACCCTCATCCTCAGAGAAGACAATAAGCGTACCTTAGGGAAAACTATATATATATATATATATATATATATATATATATATATATATATATATATATATATATATATATATATATATATATATATATATACGCGATCGGATAAGGTGCACCATCGAAAGATACACTGCAGTAGGCATAATGACCCACGCCAACCAGGTCCCACTAAAATCAAACTCTAATATTTGTCCAAACTTCTTTTAATGATAACCAGGGAGTTCCCTCTCAGGCAGCCCACGTATCTGCAACCTTCTGTCAGACAAGTATTTATATATTTATCATATACCAGTAATTATAGGTAGAATAAGAAAAATGCATAATGAACGGGTAATGTAGCAAAACATTTAAGGAGGTTTTGAACTCGTTTATATTTGATATTGGGTTTCTTTAACGGTTTGTTAAAATTAAGAAAAAGTGTTTCCAAAAGAGGTTCGACTTTTTCGTTAATAGTATTGAAATTAGAAACCCTGTTAATTAACACCGATTCTCTGATCTTCTTGTGGCTATGTTTTGTTGCATCCTATCAATACATACTTTAGTATCACTTAAATAAACTCTGTGATTTTCTTTGCTTATGTTCCGAAATACAGCATTATTATTGTCTCCAGATCGTACAGAGTATCTTTGCTGGTACAGGAACGGAACCTCGTCAATCAGTGCTCAGAATCACAGATAAAGTTATGCTTATCAAGATGACTTCTTAGAATATCAGCTATAACTGATTAGTAATTTGACTACCTTTGAGGCCAGTCTCATTGAGCTGTAATGTGTTTTAAATATAGAAATTACATTAGGCGTCTTCCATATATCGGACACTACAACTGTCTGAAGAGATATATTTAAAATGTTTGTTAAGATAGTTCCCAAAGTTCTACTTTGCATTACCTAACAATCCTAGGAAAAATGTTCATCAAGGCCCGAGCATTTATTTTCTTTTGTTGGTCAGCATGTTTGATTACCAAATCCCTAGTAACTGTGATATTGCATAATTCATTTTCATCAGGCTCCCTATAAAAATTAATTACTGGAATATCATTATTGTCTTCTTATGTGAAAACAGAGAGGAAATAATTATTAAAAATCGAGCATATTTCATTCTCCCTGTCAGCAAGTTGACCTGAGGACCTAACTTTTCTCTAACCTTTGTTCTACATACCTGGACTGAAGCCTTGCTGCTTCTCGAATAATTTACCACTTTAATTTCGTATTCCCATTAAGCTTTTCTTATCTTCTTTTAACCTCCCTCATAATGAGATGGCCCCACACCTCTTTTCATACGCCTATAAAAAACTTTCTTTTGAACTAGAAAGTGAACTTATTATTCATCCATTTAGGATCATTTCTGTTTGATTTCATTTCTTTAAACTGACTATATGATCTTTGGGCAGCATGTATAGTGTTTAGAAAACTGTCATATTTCCAGTTCTCTTCGATGCCTCAGTTCACAGATTACAGGTGTTCTCTTAAGCCCATTGTAATCTGCCAAACGAAAACCTGGGACTGTTATTGAATTATCCCTACTATCATACTTCCAATCGATGCTAAAGATTTGTGGTCACTTTCGCCAAATTCCTCTGTAATCTGTAAATTGTCAACAAGGGCATCCTTGTTAGCCAGAACCAAATCTAACAGGTTATTTCAGCATGTTGGTTCTGTCAAAAACTGATCCAAAAAACTATCTTGAACTATCTTTACAATGTCGTTTGGCTCAAGATTCCCTGTCAACGAATTCCAATCAGTTTGACTAAAGACATGTCTCCTAGAATTACGACGTTATCGTGCCTTGCGGCCTTAAGGATTTCTTTCCAAAGTACTTTGGAAAGAAGTACTTTGGAAATCGAGATTTATGGTAAATCCAGGTATACCTTACTTTGGAGAACGATAAATCACGTCTAAAATTATTTTGTCATTCCTTTCCGAAAATTATAACTGTATTAGGACTGAAGGAGATACACGTGGCGAAATGCGTCCTCTAATGAATGTCCTGAACTGTATATATGGGTCTTTTTCGACACTGCAACCAGTACATCCATCAGAAACCTGATCCGGACCAAAGTGAAGAACCTTGAACCAGTCAGTACAGGTGTTTACACAATTCCTTGCGGAGGCTTTAACAAGGTATATGTCGGTGAATCAGCACGTAACCTTCGAAAACGTCTCAGTGAGTATATCACTGCATGCAGAAACGACAACTGTTACAACGCATGTGTGCAGCACAGAAACTCTTCCACCCATCTTATAATATTCAGTGATCAAAGAAGCAAACGTCCGCAACGATCGCAATTTAACAAAATAAAGGAACCTCCATTGATGGGTTAAGATATAGTAGAATTCTAATTTGATTTAACAAGCAAAATGAGTGAACATCTAATTCAGAGAGAGAGAGAGAGAGAGAGAGAGAGAGAGAGAGAGAGAGAGAGAGAATATAAATATCACACTATCGTTCAGCTATGATTATTACTGGTTTGTATATTCTTCGTCAGATGGAATGATCAGAGGTAACATAATTTCACTTGCATATTTACTCTCAGGCTCTTAACTAAAACATAGTGGGCTAACATTATATCCAGAAATCAACAAGGCATCTACCAAACACTGCCTCTTTCAGAACGCTAAATGTGTTGACACCGTATTTGTTTATCATGAAATAGTGTTTACAATGTCGGGGAGTTCTCTCATGTCTCCATCGGTGCAGTAATTCGTCTCATCTTCCATGAAGCTAACAGTTTGTGGCACTATAGTTGTTATCTAGTGAGGTGGAAACAAAAGCAGATGCGACCCTGCCAATAGACCCATCAGAATACATAATTTGTGATATATTATTGCTAACAGTTAAGGGAGAAATTTCTTCTTCGGTAGTTGTTATTCAATGAGATATAAGGAAGGGATTACTAGTGATAAGTTTCTTTGGAGGAGCGTTAAGGTATATGATATTTAAGGAATACAACTTGGAGGGGGTGAAATGCCTTTGTTGTCTAAAGAGATATAGCTCATGCAGGTTATGAAACTAAATATAACTGAATGTTTTCACAACCCATTTAGATTTGTTTATTTACCTCTACACATTTGGTAAGATTTATAGCGACAATGTCTAGTTTATTCTCACTATTATTACATTAGCACCATATTGGGGGTTGCAGTCAGCAACAGTTCGAAGAACATTAAGCATTTCTTAGCATTAAGTTGTGGCGTAGTGAATTTGTTAAAGGGTTTGTCTACACCAAGATATCCGTAAGAATTAACGTAGCTGATGTTTTCACCCTACAAACACATGGGTGGGACATGTCATTTGCTTGTCAAAATTTTAGTCTTAGATGAAGATATGATGAGACCTAGTGGAATACATGGTACTTGAGCTTCCTTAAGAATGATACTTTCTTATGCCCTGTTGATATGGCTTGTGATGTCATTAGCAGAACATTTAGATTAGCATTAATTAAAACATAAAATAGTAAATATTAAGTAGAATAAAAGTTACTTACATTATTTTAACACCATGGGCTAGGAGTTACTGCAGCAAGTTCTTTCTGACATAAATCACACAACAGTTAGTTGACCTTAAGTTAAATGCTGCACATCCAAGAAACTTTGGAGAAGGTTCTGTACCTCTAAGTCTACATTCCTGCAAGCAGATGACATTAATTTTTATGGCTGCATTAACGTGATGTAAATCTGGTAACTGCTTCTTGATTAAAGCCATGTTCTATGAAATAAATTATAACCACTCCTTTGTAGACATTTATTACAATCTCTCGTTCTTAAGACTGTAGGGCAATTAGGCTCCAGCAATAATATGAAAACATATGAATAACATAACTTGTATCTTCTTTTCTATATAACTAATTTCTTTATAATCATTTCCGGGCATGTCACTGGCACATTTGTAGGCAATGATCGCGATAAAAAATCAACAGCTTTTCTACCACAAATTGCTTGATACTCATTACAGATTGTTTCATTTGTGGGTTCCTCTTTGTAGACAGAGGCAACCTTCTGATGACTACCTATCCTTATATAATTTGTCACTAACTATGCGAGATGGTAATTTTTTATCCAAAATTGCCATGACTTGAAACAGGTCAGGTGTGTCTGGTATCTTTCCATAGAGAAGAACTCCAGAATAAGTCCTCTCTTCACCTACTTGATCAAAACGTGCTACAGTTCAACTGGTGTCTTCTGGTGGTGCTGCGGGCATGGAGGGTTCACCATCCACATTAGGTAATTCCTGTTTGACTAGATCATTCTCATCTTTCGATGGGGGTACAGGAAGGGTGACAGATTTATCCAAATATCAAGTATAGTCACAGGTGTGACAGGCGCCAGATCATTGGCTTTTAACAGTCTCTAGAGATTTTGAAGAATCAGCATTTGCTGGCAGATAGAAAAACTTATCATAGGACTGAACCTAGAATAACACCTCAAATAAAAAATGTGCTGGTTCTCCCATACAATGAAAATTTATCTGTCCTGCTGAATGCTGCTAAAGGATTTAACATACAAGTAGTTTTTAAAAATGCACAGACTGTTAAAAGCATTCTGATAAAGAACATTGCATCGCGAGTGTGTATAGAATTGGTTGCAATGGGTGCAACTTTTCTTATGTGGGACAAACTGGCAAATCTTCAGATGTTAGGATATCACATTACAAATATTTGGTGCAGACTGACCAAAAGTCCAATGCCGTTTTTAGCCACATTAGAGTATGTAATAACATGGCAAGTTGGCCGGAAGCTAAAGTCATTGTCCCTTGTTCCACTTGGCTTGGACAAAACGTTAGAGAATAAGCCATCATAAAACAAGATAAACTTTAATTATATATTAATATTGATGGCTTATTCAAATTAGATTCGTTCATAGTGGAGGCTATAGTCCGTAGCTTACAACAGGACTCGCATACAAATGCAATTGATTGTATTAAATGTAGCACACAGAGGGATAGGGTAGGTTCTGATGATTAGACCAGAGTTTCTCTGTGAATCTTGTGGGATAAAATATGACCTATTGCCATTGTACCTGTAGGGTAAACTACATAAGTCTAAACTTTAAATGAGTTACCGTGAGCTGTTTTCTAAGGCATGGGGAATGCCCAGATAGTTGCCAGATATCAATATTTAGAATGTTAAGTATTTTGCATCAGATCCAAGTTGACGAAATTCGTGATGGTTGCCAGTCCACTAATTGTTACACTCGTCGGGCTGCCACAATAGTATCAAAGCTTGTGGGATGGCTGTCTTTCTTCTTCTTTGTAGATTCGCCAGTATAATTGCCTGGCCCGGGCCTTTTCCAAGAGGAGGCCCAGCCTTGGCTCTCTGTTGTGGGAGTGTCTCACACCAATGTCTGCCATGGGAGGAGGTACAAGCACCTCCTCACCTTCTGCGACTAGCTGTCCCCAGGCCTAGCCCCATTTCTAGCCCCCACAAGTCTTGGAGGGAGAAGTTAGGCACCTTAGGCTGCCTTAAACCCCACCCACACCAGGCTCGACGGGTGTAGCAGCTCCATAGCAGCAGACGACATCAGAAGGTGCAAACGCAGCAAGCACTTTAAAAATAGTCAACCTTCCAAGCACTAGGCATTGGCATAAGTGGCACACCTGAGCTATTTCTCTGCTTCCCTCCTTCCTCATTCTAGCAAAAATGCTCACTCTGAATGCGTTTGCTCAGATTTTATCCTCTTTCCTGCACCATTGCAAGCTCCTCGTGATGTTTGGCTACTACAAAATAGGTAAAATTTGCAATTTTGGTTTAAATAGCAATATTCTTCTTGCTAAATAAGGCAAACGAAAATTTGTGTATGCACTAATTTTGCAAAAATCATTCTAAACTAACGAAAAAATATATTTCATTGCGTTTGTTTATTATTAAATTATTGTAAATTTATCTGAAATATATTTAGTTGGATTAGGCTAAATTAAATTTCGCTTGTTATAATAAGGTTAGGTAAGATTCTAAGGTTCTTTTGGTACAAAATTATTAATTTTTACATTAACATAAATGAAAAAATATATCTTTAAACGTATAAGAACAATTTTTTTTTAGAAAAGACTTAATTTTAAACGAGTTCTTGTTAATTTACCAATTTTACCTATTCGGCACGACATATATATATATATATATATATATATATATATATATATATATATATATATATATAGATATATATATATATATGGTAGGTTGGTAGACAGCAACCACCCAGGGAGGTACTACCGTCCTGCCAAGTGAGTGTAAAACGAAAGCCTGTAATTGTTTCACATGATGGTAGTATTCCTGTGTCTTTTGTCTGTCTCATAAATATGCAAGATTACAGGTATGTCCTGCTACTTCTACTTACACTTAGGTCACACTACACAGACATGTACATGTTTATTTATACACACTCATCTGAGTTTTCTTTGATTTTATGTTAATAGTTCTTGGTCTTATTACTTTTCCTTATATATCCATGGGAAAGTGGAATAAGAATCTTTCCTTCGTAAGCCATGCGTGTTGTAAAAGTCAACTAAAATGCCGGGAACAATGGGCTAGTAATCCCTTGTCCTGTAATAATTACTAAAAAGAATAAGAAGAAGAAAATTGTCAAAGTGGGAACTCTGAATGTGCGTGGATGTTGTGCGAATGACAAGAAAGAGATGATTGTGGATGTTATGAATGAGAAGAACCTGGATGTCCTGGCTGGAACAAAGCTGAAGGGGATGGGAAAGTTTGAGTGGAGAGGAATAAATGGGATTAGGTCAGGGGTTTCAAATAGAGTTAGAGCTGAAGAAGGCGTAGCAATAATGTTGAAGGATAAGCTATGGCAGGAAAAGAGGGACTATAAATGTATTAATTCAAGGATTATGTGGAGTAAAATAAATGTTGGATGTGAAAAGTGGGTTATAGTAAGAGTATATGCACCTGGAGAAGAGAGAAGTGTAGAGGAGAGAGAGAGAGAGATTTTGGGAAGTGTTTAGTGAATGCATGGGGAGTTTTGAACCAAGTGTGAGAGTGCTGGTGGTTGGGAATTTCAGTGCTCAAGTGGATAAAAATGTTTTGGAGGTGGTAGTAGGTAAATTTGGGGTGCCAGGGGTAAATAAAAATGGGGAGCCTATAATTGAGCTATGCATAGAAAGAGGTTTGGTAATAAGTAATACATATTTTATGAAAAAGAGGATAAATAAATATACAAGGTATAATATAGCACGTAATGAAAGTAGTTTGTTAGATTATGTATTGGTGGATAAAAGGGTGATGGGTAGGCTCCAGGATGTACACGTTTATAGAGGGTCAACTGATATATCGGATCATTATTTAGTTGTAGCTACAGTTAGAGTAAGAGGTAGATGGGAAAAGAGGAAAATGGCAATAACAAGTAAGAGAGACGTGAAAGTGTATAAGCTAAGGGAGGAGGAAGTTCGGGCGTAGAATTAAGGGGGATATGATCGAGGTGTATAAATGGAAAACAGGAATAAATAAAGGGGATGTAAATAGCGTGCTGAAAATTTCCAGCAAAGACAGGACTCGCAGCAATGGAAAAATTCAGATTCAGGAAGGATATAAGAAAGCACTGGTTTGGTAATAGAGTTGTGGATGAGTGGAGAAAACTCTCGAGTGCAGTTATTCAGACTAAAACGTTGTGCAGTTTTAAAAATAGGTTAGATAAATGCATGAGTGGGTGTGGGTGGGTGTGAGTTGGAACTGACTAGCTTGTGCTGCTGGGTCTGGTGCCGTGCTTCTTGAGTGGGGGTGACCAGACTGGGTGGGTCATTGGGCTAATCCGGGGGGGGGGTCATTGGGCTAATCCGCTGGGGACATGGACCTGCTCTGCATGGGTTAGTAGGCCTGTTGCAGTGTTCCTTCTTTCTTATGTTCTTATGTTCTTATAAGCAACTATTGGCAGAAAGGTGGGCTGGTGTAAGTATGAGTAGTGGGGGGATGAAGAGGGTTGGAATAGTTTTGAAAATGCAGTATTAGAATGTGGGGGCAGAAGTTTGTGGTTATAGGAAGGTGGGTGCAGGAGGAAAGAGGAGTGATTGGTGGAATGATGAAGTAAAGGGAGCGATAAAAGAGAAAAAGGTAGCTTATGAGAGGTTTTTACAAAGCAGAAGTGTTATAAGAAGAGCAGAGTATATGGAGAGTAAAAGAAAGGTGAAGAGAGTGGTGAGAGAGTGCAAAAGGATAAAGTGGGAGAGACACTGTCAAGAAATTTTAATAAAAATAAGAAAATAATTTGGAGTGAGTTAAACAAGTTAAGAAAGCCTAGGGAACGAATGGATTTGTCAGTTAAAAACAGAGAAGGGGAGTTAGTAGATGGGGAGATGGAGGCATTGGGTAGATGGCAAGAATATTTTGAGGAACTTTTAAATGTCGACGTAGAAAGGGAGGCGGTAATTTCATGCACTGGCCAGGGAGCTATACCATCTTTCAGAAGTGAAGAAGAGCAGGATGTGAGTATGGGGGAGGTGCGTGAGGCATTACAAAGAATGAAAAGTGGAAAAGCAGCTGGAACTGACGGGATCATGACAGAAATGTTAAATGCATGGGGAGATATAGTGTTGGAGTGGTTGGTATTTTTGTTTAATAAATGTATGAAAGAGGGGAAGGTACCTAGGGATTGGCGGAGAGCGTGTATAGTCCCTTTATATAAAGGGAAGGGGGACAAAAGAGACTAAAAATTATAGAGGAATAAGTTTACTGATTATACCAGGAAAAGTTTACGGTAGGGTTGTTATTGAAAGAATTAGAGGTAAGACAGAATGTAGGATTGCGGAAGAGCAAGGAGGCTTTAGAGTGGGTAGGGGATGTGTAGATCAAGTGTTTACATTAAAGCATATATGTGAACAGTAATTAGATAAAGGTAGGGAAGTTTTTATTGCATTTATGGATTTAGAAAAGGCATATGATAGAGTGGATAGGGGAGCAATGCGGCAGATGTTACAAGTATATGGAATAGGTGGTAAGTTACTAAATGCTGTAAAGAGTTTTTATGAGGATAGTGAGGCTCAGGTTAGGGTGTGTATAAGAGAGGGAGAATACTTCCCGGTAAAAGTAGGTCTTAGACAGGGATGTGTAATGTCACCATGGTTAATATATTTATAGATGGGGTTGTAAAAGAAGTAAATACTAGGGTGTTCGGGAGAGGGGTGAGATTAAATTATAGGGAATCAAATACAAAATGGGAATTGACAGTTACTTTTTGCTGATGATACTGTTCTTATGGGAGATTCTAAAGAAAAATTGCAAAGATTAGTGGACGAGTTTGGGAGAGTGTGTAAAGGCAGAAAGTTGAAAGAGAACATAAAACATAGAAATGAGTAAGGTGATGAGGGTATCAAATGATTAAGATAAAGAAAAATTGGATATCAGACTGGGGAGGAGTAGTTTGGAAGAAGAGAATGTTTTCAGATATTTGGGAGTTGAAGTGTCGGCTAATGGATTTATGAAGGATGAGGTTAATCATAGAATTGATATGGGAAAAAAGGTGAGTGGTGCGTTGAGGTATATGCGGAGACAAAAAACGTTATCTTTGGATGCAAAGAAGGGAATGTATAAAAGTATAGTAGTACCAACACTCTTATATGGGTGTGAAGCTTGGGTTGTAAATCCTGCAGCGAGGCGGTGGTTGGAGGCAGTGAAGATGTCCTGTCTTAGGGCAATGTGTGGTGTAAGTATTATGTAGAAAATTCGGAGTGTGGGAATTAGGAGAAGGTGTGGAGTTAAAAAAAGTATTAGTCAGAGGACTGAGGAGGGGTTGTTGATGTGGTTTGGTCATTTAGAGAGAATGGTTCAAAGTAGAATGACATGGAGAGCGTATAAATCTATAGGGGAAGGAAGGCGGGGTAGGGGTCGTCCTCGAAAAGGTTGGAAGAAGGGGGTAAAGGAGGTTTTGTGGGCGAAGGGCTTGGACTTCCAGCAAGCGTGCATGAGCGTGTTCGATTGGAGTGAATGGAAAAGCATGGTATTTTGGACCTGACGAGCTGTTGGAGTGTGAGCAAGGTAATATTTAGTGAAGGGGTTCAAGGAAACTGGTTATTTTTATATAGCCGGACTTGAGTCCTGGAAATGGGAAGTACAATGCCCGCACTTTAAAGGAGGGGTTTGGGTTATTGGCAGTTTGGAGGGATATGTTGTGTATCATTATACGTATATGCTTCTAAACTGTTGTATTCTGAAAAAACAGTGATTATATGTGAGTGAGGTGAAAGTGTTGAATGATGAAAATATTTTCTTTTTGGGGATTTTCTTTCTCTTTGGGTCACCCTGCCTCGGTGGCAGACGGCCGACTTGTTAAATACATATATATATATATATATATATATATATATATATATATATATATATATATATATATATATATATATATATATATATATTATTGTGACTACGAACGAGTGGTACTGAATAACAACACTGCGACTAGCCGAGGATTCGAGCCCATGTTGTTTTGGCCCTGCCTCGTGGTGAGCGAAACTCACATGACGCTCTAACCCACTGGTCCACACAATCCTACAAAAATCAAGCACCCAGTCGAGCTAGGTGTTTTACCTTGATTCGAGGACATACGGTGTCCTAGGATGACAGGGCAGTAGTCAAACTTGACTTTAGAAATGTCTTTAATAGGGTGAAAAGAGATGTGGTCTTTCCAGCTGTCCAGGATCAGTTCTCCAGCCTTTTCCCCTTCATTTCAGCTTGCTACAGCAAATTTTCAATTCTTTTGTTTGGCGAACATGAAATTCTCTCATCAGAGAGTGTTCAGTAGGGTGACCCACTCGCTTGGTGGTAAGATAACTAACTTCCAGCTTGCGCAGCGAGCTCAGTTTCTTGTACCTGGATGATGGCACTCTGACAAGTAAAAAAGAGTCGCTGCTAGAGGACTTAAAACTGGTGAATACACAGGGAGAAGCCTTAGAACTCATCCTCAACCCCTCAAAGTCTGAAATCGTCACAACCAACTAGGAAATAATCACAGCTGGGCGAGCAATCCTTCCTTAGCTCTAACTCTCTCAGATACTCCTGACTTAATCCCATTTCTTTCTCCCCACTCGCCTACCCCCTTCAACTTTGTTTCGCTTAGGGTCAGAAGCCTCTACTTCCATCCTGAGTCATCAAGCCATTAACACATTTCTCAAGGACAAACTAAAGGACCTGAAGAGAATGGAGGAGAGAATAAGTGATCTTGATGCCCATGATGCCCTGTATCTCCTCACAAGACTTCTTACTACGCCAAGACTCACTTCTTGAGGTTCGCACCCTCTTTTGACAACCCATCACTTAGCGAATATGGCTCACTCCTGAGATCTATCTTTAATTAAGAAGACCCTAAATGTGTCACAGGAAGATCAGCAATGGGATCAAGCAACTCTTACGGTGCGACTGGGAGATATGGGGGTGCGCAAGGCAACGCAGGTTGCTTTACCTGTATTTCTGTCCTCGTATATGGCTTCCAGTGGACTAGTCAAGTAGATTGTCCCCGAACGCTTGAGAGGTGCGGTAGAAGCTCAATACCCCAGGTTAATTGAACGAGCCGTGCGGTGGGACACCTTGCAGACTCCTCAAGCAGATCAGCTCCTCCCAAAGAGCACAAACAGGCGGACAAAGCGATCATGGAAAAAATTGCCAACGCAATGCTCAGCGGTGAAGGCACCATATGCAGATTTCCTTTCAGCTGTTACCAATTCCTCCCTGGGAACTAGACTCGACCCACATGCCATTCGGTTTGGTGTTGCTCTCAGCCTAGCCGCTCCCATACTCACCCAACATAGATGTATTTGTGGCAGGGCGTCGGCTGATCATTTCGGATTTCATGGCCTCGTGTGTCATACATCAGAAGGGAAGTATGCTAGACATGAGGTCAACGACATCATAAATAGAAGTCCCGCCGCATATATATGTCGTGCAGAATAGGTAAAACTTGCTATTTTGGATTAAATAGCAACGCTCTTCTTGTCGAATATGGTAAGCGAAAATTTGTGCATGCAATAATTTCGCGAAATTCTTTCTTAACCTAACGAAAAAAATATATTTAATTGAGTTCGTTCATTATTAAATTATTGTAAATTTATCTAAAATATATTATTGTAACCACGAACGAGTGGTATTGATCAGTAACACTGCGACTAGCCAAGGACTCGAACCCATAATGTTTTGGCCCTCTTCATGGTGAGCGAAAATCACATGATGCTCTAACCCACAGGACCACCAAATTCTACAAGAACCAAGCACACCTAGCTTGGCTGGGTGCTTGGTACTAGAGATTTTAACAATGCCTGCTCTTGCGAATTCCTTGCAATGTTAAAATCTCTAGTAAGGCTGATGCATGCAGGGGATGAGATGAAAAGCTGTAAGCCTTCTCCCTGAAAGCTGGATGCCTTGGATCAACGTGTAGCGCAAGCTGCATGCCAAGGTATTGTCCAGTGGCATAGCACTGGTACCTTGATTGGTCGATAGCACAGTGTTTGTGTATATTTCGTCTGCTTTGCGAATTCCTTGCATTGTTAAAATCGAGGCTAATGCATGCAGGGGGATGAGATAGCTGTAAGTTCGAAAGATGCCTTGGATCCTAGCGCAAGCTCAGCCAGATTGTCCAGTGTGGGTAGATTGGTATCACTGTGTACTTTGTTTTGTATATGAGATCAGTGTATATGAATATATATATATATATATATATATATATATATATATATATATATATATATATATATATATTATATATGTGTGTGTGTGTGTGTGTGTGTGTGTGTGTGTGTGTGTGTGTGTGTGTGTGTCTGTGTGTATGTGTGTGTGTGTGTGTGTGTGTGTGTCTGTGTGTATGTGTGTGTGTGTCTGTGTGTATGTGTGTGTGTGTGTGTGTGTGTCTGTCTGTCTGTCTGTCTGTCTCTCTGTCTGTAATATGCTGTGGTATATATTGTTCTAAGTGCATCAGATTGTATTTTAGAAAGTGTTTCAATGGGTGTTTCTGTTTGAGTGCTAGTATGCATACAGCATGTGTGTTAGTATTTGCATACTTGTGTGTTTATAATTTGTTATAGTATGTATTTTTGTATGTATTTTAGAATGTGTTTTATTGTGTATAGAATGTGTCCCATGTATTTTAGTGCATATCTTAGTACCTGTTTCATAATGAATTATACATAGTGTGTCTTCGTATGTGTTTTAGTGTGTACTTCATTGTGTATCTTCGTGTGTGCTTCAATATGCATTTGAGTGTTTGTCGATATGTTGTGTTTAGAAAGGTGTACGAGTGGTAAATTCTAGGGAACTTGCACACCACGTTCCACGTAGTGGCTGACTTGAAGGAGGAACTGGCTTGCTTTTCATTTGCAAAATTTAACTGATTAGTTTGACGAGTTCCTTCATCTGTTGTTAGGTAGGTCGATCAGAAAGAGAAAGAGAGAGAGGGGGGAGTTGGAGGGAGTGAAGGAGCGAGAGAGAGAGAGGGGAGGGGTCGGAGGGAGTTAAAGAGAGAGCGAGAGAGAGAGAGGGGAGGGGTCGGAGGGAGTTAAAGAGAGAGCGAGAGAGAGAGAGAGAGAGAGAGAGGGAGAGTGTGAGAGGGTGAGATTGGAGAGAGTGATAGAGAGAGAGAAAGATTGGTAGTGTGTACTCAATTATATGTGGATGTAGGAGTCGAGTTTCAGCTTCTGATCCCGGCTCTGCTGGCAGCTACTCTCCATCCTGGCTCTGTGAGCACTATCATTTCCATTCTTAAAGCAACGTATGGATCCTGCCTATATCACTTTACTAACGAGGTCGTTCCAGGTCTTGACCGCTCGGAGACTATGGAAGAATTTTCTAACATCCCTGTGAGTCATCTGTGCTTTTAACTTCCAGCTGTGACTTCGTGTACCTAAGACCTGCCTATCAAACAGACTCGCCCTGTCCATATTAATAGTTCCTCTCAGAATTCTGAATGTCTTAGTCATGTTACCAACTGGTCCTTCTGTTCTCTAGTGCCATAAGGTTTAACTCTTGTAATGTCACCTCATAGATAATGCCCCTCAGCAGTGTATTCAGTCAGGTCGTGAACGTGTCCCTGTCGAAGTTGGTGTGTACTCACCTAGTTGTGGTTGCAGGGGCAGAGCCACAGCTCCTGGCCCCGCTTCATCACTGGTGGATACTAGATCACTTTTCTTGTTCCATGAGCTTTATCCTACCTCTTCTTAAAGCTATGTATGGATCCTGCCTCCACTACATCACTTTCCAAACTATTCCACTTCTTGACAATTCTGTGACTGAAGAAATACTTCCTTACATCCCTGTGATTCATCTGAGTCTTCAACTTCCAACTGTCACCCCTTGTTGTTGTGTGCCATCTCTGGAACATCCTGTCTCTGTCCACCTTGTTGATTCCTCTCAGTATTTTATATGTCGTTATCATATCTCCCCTATCTCTCCTGTCTTCCAATGTCGTCAGGTAGATTTCTCTTAACCTCTCCTCGTAGGACATGCCCCGGGACTAGTCTTGCTACAAACCTTTGCACTTTCTCTAATTTCCTTACGTGCTTGGCTAGGTGTGGATTCCAAATTGGTGCTGCATATTCCAATATAGGCCTAATGTACACGGTGTACAGGGTCCTGAACGATTCCTTATTGAGATATTGGAATGCTGTTCTTAGGTTTGCTAACCGCCCATATGCTGCAGCAGTTATTTGGTTGATGTGCACCTCAGAAGATGTGCCTGGTGTTATACTCACCCCAAGATCCTTTTCCTTGAGTAAGGTTTGTAGTCCCTGGCCACCTAGATTGTACTCCGTCTGCGGTGTTCTTTGTTCTTCCCCAATCTTCATGACTTTCCCCATGGTGGGGTGTACTCATCTATTTGTACTCACGTATTTGTGGTTGCAGGGGTAGAGTCATAGCTCCTGGCCCCGCCTTTTCACTGATTACTAATAGGTCCTCTCCTTTCTCCATGAGCTTTATCAAACCTCGTCTTAAAACTATATATGGTTCCTGCCTCCACTACGTCACTTTCTAGGCTATTCCATTTCCTAACAACTCTATGACTGAAGAAATACTTCCTAACATCCCTTTGACAC
>NW_027197481.1:42500-60616 GCF_038502225.1 Cherax quadricarinatus
TGGGTAAACACTGATTTTGCCCTTTCCTCCTCCCATTGCCTCTTCCTCTGTGACTCTGGTTCCTGTCTGTATATGGTCATTTTCTCCCTTGATTTTTCTAGTGGCTCTTGGTAGCATGGTTGTGCCTCAGCATTCGACTTATCTCCCTCTCTATCTGCACTCAGCTGCTCTTCCCTTTTACTCCCTGACCCTTCTTTGCAGGCTGATATGACAGCATAATTCATATCTCCTTCCTTCCTGTTCATCCTCTCAGCTTCATATGCTGTGTCTTCTCTGGTCACTGCCCCTGAGACTTGCTTCAGCCTGTTTACCTCAAATTCTAGGACCCTTACCCAGTCTACTGCAGTTTCGACTTGTGCCTCCCATTTCTTCGTCTCCTTCTCCAACCTCTTTTCCCATTTCGCAGAGAGCTCTTTCTCCATTTTTTTCAGAAAGCTCTCCTAATTTTCTCTCCCATTCTTGCTCCATCCTTTTCCACTGCTCCTCCATCCAATCCTCTGTACCAGTACCATTGTCATCTGATCCCTGATTCCTGCGAGTCCCAACCATTTTTTTTTTTCTTTCCTTCCTTCTTTCCCTCTTTTTTTTTTAATGAAAGAAAGAGAGAGAGAGACAGAGAGAGAGAGAGAGAGATAGAGAGAGAGAGAGGAAAAGTAGAAGGAGAGAGAGGGGGAGAGTGAGAAGGGAAAGGGGGAGAGAGTGAGAGAGAGGGAGAAAGAGAGAGAAGGGGAGGGTAGAAGTAGAGAGGGGGAGAGAAGGGAAAAAAAGGGGAGAGAGAGAGAGAGCGAGAAAGGGGAAAAGTAAGAGAGAGAGAGGGGGAGAGTGGGGGAAAAAAGGGGGGAGAGAAAGAGTGAGAGAGAGAGGGGGAGAGGGAGAGAAGGGAAAGATAGAAGCAGAGAAGGGGAGAGTGAGAAGGAAAAGAGAGAGAGAGAGAGAGAGAGAGAGAGAGAGAGAGAGAGAGAGAGAGAGAGAAGAAGAGAGAGAGGAAGAGAGAGAGAGAGGCAGGGAGAGAGGAAGAGAGAGAGAGGGAGAGAGAGAAAGAGGAAGAGAGAGAAAGAGGAAAAGAGAGAGAGAGAGAGAGAGAGAGAGAGAGAGAGAGAGAGAGAGAGAGAGAGAGAGAGAGAGAGAGAGAGAAACCCTGTGTTTAAAAAAAAAAAAAAAAGAGAGAGAGAGAGAGAGAGAGAGAGAGAGAGAGACCCACGAAATTCCACCCCACCCACGATACCACCACCCACCCTCTCTCTCCTGTGAACTTCACTGCAAACCTACAAGCCTCCTCTGGGATGACTTCACACCGCAAAATAGCAAGAATATCTACGCTATCTGGCTATTGTCCCGGTAGTTACTGCAGTGTTTGTGGGTATACCACAAGGGACAAAATTCTTCTTAGGTGTAAGGAGCCTACTTGTTCCAACTACTGCCACACAGATTGCATTCCAGAAGAAGAATTTTGTTGCAGCCAGGTTGAAAATTTCAGAAAATTGAAAGATATCCATAATCCTGTGGTATATGTGGATACAAGCCTGGAGCTACAGGAGGAAGGTTCAGAAGTCCTACCTCAGGGACTCCTGTCCAAAGATCAAGACTGCCCTCTTGGGCTGTGTTGTAAAGTTGCAGCTAAGATAATCCATCACAGGGAAGCACTTCATGAGCTCCTCAAATCATTAGATAACCTACAAGCTATTGTAGAAGGCCAGTGCAAGCCTACATCAAGTGACGTAACCTGCTCAGCTGATGGTGACACTATTGACAAAGACTGGAAGTCCCACACTGAGCTTAACTCAGGGGTAAATAACTGGTGGAATTCTGTCATCGCTAAGGTCCCACAGACTGACAGAGTTCAAAACACTACCTTTGGGAATTCTAACACAATTCCTCTGGCCACCACAGAGGGAACAAATCCTCTTCCCAGCAACGAGGGAAGCCTTGGATCTGCTAATTCTCCTACACCTGACATCTCTGCTTCAGCCACTGCCAGTCCACTTGACAGTGCACATACCATCTCTGATCCTACACTTGTCAGCACACCTGCCGACAATATTCCAGAATCTGCTAACAGTGCTTCATCAGCAAGTTCTGAGCCAGGAGTTTCTCCACCAGAGATTGGTGCAGTTAATGATCAGGGAACTATCACTGCACCTGATCACCTACTGCGCCAAAGTACGAACAGCAGGGACACATCTGTCAGAACTGGTAGAGGACGGGGCAGAGGACGTGGAGGAGGAAGACATCTACAGCCGTCTCACCCTCCACAAACACATTTCCAGCGGCAGAATCTGAGGACAAATCTGCAAAACACAGGAGGTGCAACAAATCCTAGTCCACCCTCCCAGGCACTTAGGCTGTGCTCTCGCTGTCACCGGAAGGGGCACACTGCCTACAACTGCCTGCGAGATACCAGGTGTAATTACTGCTTCAAGAAAGGACATCAGGAGGACCAGTGTCGGAAGAAAAAGGAACTTGACAGACAGGGCCACCTGTTTAGAGACCTGTTCTCAGAACAAACCAGCAAGATCTCTGAATTTGTGAACAAACTCACACGTCACCCACATAGCTACTCCTATCCCAGCCCAGCAGGTGGTATTGTGCCTTATACAAGACCACAAACCACATCCCTGCAGCTGCCTCAGCACCTACCTCTCAAGGGCAGGCACCTTACATTCTACACACACCACCTCAAGCTGACCACTTCATCATGAGGAGCCAGTCTATCAGCATCCTGTCAGGCCAACACAGATGGATTCATTACTAATGTTGAGAGCTCACATAGTTTTGTCTCCAAGGGGATGTTGACAACCAAGTAAAAGCCTTCACTGGACACATCCTTAATCTACAACAAGGACACATTCCTCACCGGCAATATGTGACGAAGCTACAGATCAGCCTTGGTTTGGCTTTCGTTGTAGAGAGGCTGCTACTGCTAAGTACCAAGCATGGCGAAGGTATAAGAGACATCCTACCACCTATAACAGGAACTTGCACAGGCAAGTCTGTAGGCATATGGGTGACATTCAAAAGTGGGCCATTGATAAATGGGAGGTGGACACTAAAAGAAAGCTAGCATCAGGTAGGGTAGGCTCCAAAACCTGGTGGTCCCTGGTCAAGGACAGACAAGGTTATCTGCCTGATGAACTTATTCCACCTCTAAATCGACAGGATGGGACCACCTCTACTAGTAGTCAAGAGAAGGCGGACCTCTTTGCTGAACACTTTGCTACCAAAATGCAAGTTCCTGATCCAGCAAGGGACCCTCCTTGGCTAGCTGCAAGAACTGTGTCAAAACTGTCAGTGGTGACAATAAGGCAGGAGGAGGTGCATTTCCTTCTTAAATCGCTTGACCAGGAAAAGGCTGTGGGCCCAGACAAGTTGAGCCCAAGATTGCTGAGAAGATGTGCAGACCAGCTAGCAGCACCTCTAACTCGCATCTTTCAGCACTGCCTAGTACAGTGTAAATGGCCCTCTCTATGGAAAGAGGCAAATGTAGTCCCTGTTCACAAAAAGAAGAGCAGAGCAGAAATCAGCAACTACAGACTAGTGTCACTCCTGTCAATCACTGGTAAGATCCTTGAGACAATAATCTCAAGACAAATGACAGAGTTTTTTGCCTATCACTCACTACTTTGTGATCGTCAATATGGCTTCAGGAAAGGTTACTCTGCTGCTGATCTGTTGTTAAACCTCTCCACTAAGTGGCACCAGTCACTGGATGAATCCAAAGTCAGCTGTGTAGTAGCACTGGACATTGCTGGCGCTTTCGACCGGGTGTGGCACCAGGGCCTCTTAGCAAAACTTCAAGCACTGGTAATTGCAGGCTCTACGTTATGTCTCCTTAGTGATTACCTTCATGGTAAATCTATAAGGGTAGTTCTCAATGGAACGGAATCAGCAAGACATCCTATTGGGGCAAGTGTTCCACAAGGAAGCGTGCTGGGACCATTGTTATGGAATGTCTACTTCAACGGCCTTCTTCATCTCATCCCAGAATCACATGCATATGCAGACGACTGTTCACTGACATTCATTTATCCAAGAGAAGAAATGCCAGCTGCTCTAAGCTACATCAATCACCAGCTGAGAGCTATATCAGCTTGGGGAAATAGATGGCAAGTAACATTTGCACCTGAGAAAACGCAAATGATGATCGTCTCTAGGCACCATGATGGTAATGCTGGTGCAGTAGTAAGGATGAATGGGAGGGTGTTGGCAACTGGAAAAGAAGTTGATATCCTTGGGGTGAAATTTGACTCCAAACTAACCATGAAGAACAATGTTGTAAATCTTGCAAACAAGGCAGCCAGGAAGCTTACAGCACTTCGCCGTATCTCGCATCTACTTGACAGTAGGGGTTGCAAGATTCTGTACGAGGCACAAGTACGCTCACACCTTGAGTATGCTCCACTTTCTTGGTTTGCCTGCCCCCCCCCTCTCATCTGCGACTGCTTGACAGAGTAGAGAACAGACCAAGACGTCTCATCTCTCGCCTGGACCCATCCTGTCATTTCAGCAAAGCCTTCAACACAGGAGGGATGTGGGTGGCCTTACTGTTATGTACAAGGCCAATATTGTCAAAGTACCACACTTAGATCCACTTCGAGGACAGCATGAAACAAGCTTTTATGCCACAAGACGGGCAGAAAGCAGCAACTTCACTCTGGCTGTACCCTTCTCCAGAACATCACTCCATCTGAGATCATATATACCCAGGATGACTCGAGTATGGAACACATTCGTACAGCATAATGATGTCAACGAGATAAAGTCAGTTGATCAAATGAAAATGGTGGCCCACAGATTGCTCCAATTTCATCCTGTTCCCTACTTGTATGTCTCTTAATAATAAAAATGCTTTCAAATGAGCTGATGTAGGTAACAGCTCTTAGCTTGCCAATAAAGTTAGGAATCCTTAGCCTGTAAATAGATTGTCAATAAAGCTAGGGATCCTCAACCTTGTCAAACCCTGTGGAAAAAAAAAAAAAAAAGAGACAAAGAGACGGGGAGAGAAGGGAGGGTTATAGGGTAAATTCACATGAAGGTGTGAAATCCTGTATATATGTGTGTGTGTGTGTGTATGTATGTGTGTGTGTATGTGTGTATGTGTGTATGTGTGTGTGTGTGTGCGTGCTACAGCTATTCAAGTGCCTAACAGAAGATCCTGTACTCACCTAGTGTGTGTGTTTATGTAAGCAGTCCTTATTTCACTCGTATGTACTACATATGTTTTGCATATGTACCCAATCTCTTGGTTCCCACTGTACTGTATTGTGCCTAAAATTACGTTCAGTTCTGTATGCTAGGCTTCGCTAGGCTACCTCTCATACTAGGCTACCTATCATTAACTGCTTAACTCTCCTACACCTCAATAAATTCTATTAAATGCCAGTAAATGCTGCTTATTCTAATTCTGATAGCTCAAGGAGAGTGACCCCCAATTTCCAGCTAGAGACTGGTACTGTTGACCCCATGCAACTCAAACTAGGTGAATATTATGTGCGGCTGGCAGTGGAGTAACGTTGCCGTCCTGGGTCCCAGTAGTTGAAGATGCTTGATGCTTCTCGGTAATTTTTCCACTAACTTCCTATAGGCACTGTGTTCTCTAGCTCATCTAATTTTTTCACTCACTCACTGTATTTACTGACACATCTATACATATCTCTTATCTCCCTGGTCTTGAGTCGCACTTATTCTTCAAATACCCCACTGTATTATTATGTCAACACTACTTAGGCCTGACACAACCGCTCACCTTCCTTCTCGTGGCCTCACTTAGCACTTGGCACTATTTACTTTGTTTTCTTTTCTGTGATCACTTACATTTCCTTTTTTCGGGACTTAAGTGATTATATGCACTCTCATGCGTGCACACGCCTATATCCAACACTCTATTCCTTGTGGTACAGTCAGAAATTACCGTCAAAACACGAGCTCAAACCGCGTGGCTCCTCCACGAGTGTGCGTGTGTGTGTGTGTGTGTGTACTACTCTATGACTGTGATGAATGGTTTGAAAAACCGACAAGTTGAAGATTGAGACACTTATGCAGCATATGGGAATCTTTATTCAGGAAACGTTTCGCCACACAGTGGCTTCAACAGTCCAATACAAACTTGTCGGTTTTTCAAACCATTCATCACAACTGTCAGACACTGTAGCATCATGGGATCTTCTTACAAAGAATTCTTCAACGCTTGTTCAACCTTTGGACAAAGACCTACTTCGACTAGTGGATGATACCACTATGATCCCGCCTCCGTCTGCTTCAAGTCACCTCACTACAGTATATAAGCCACGTCTACGGCCCTATGCTGTACATTCTATAAGATTGATGGACTGAACACATCGACTCCAGGCTGAGGGACTGATTACCTCATACTCCTCCTCTCCTTACGCCTTCCTCTTTGTATTGGACTGATGAAGCCACTGTGTGGCGAAACGTTTCCTGAATAAAGATTCCCATATGCTGCATAAGTGTCTCAATCTTCAACTTGTCGGTTTTTCAAACCATTCATCACAACTGTCAGACACTGTAGCATCATGGGATCTTCTTACAAAGAATTCTTCAACGCTTGTTCAACCTTTGGACAAAGACCTACTTCGACTAGTGGATGATACCACTATGATCCCGCCTCCGTCTGCTTCAAGTCACCTCACTACAGTATATAAGCCACGTCTACGGCCCTATGCTGTACATTCTATAAGATTGATGGACTGAACACATCGACTCCAGGCTGAGGAACTGATTACCTCATACTCCTCCTCTCCTTACGCCTTCCTCTTTGTATTGGACTGATGAAGCCACTGTGTGGCGAAACGTTTCCTGAATAAAGATTCCCATATGCTGCATAAGTGTCTCAATCTACTCTATGACTGAAGAAATACTTCCTAACATAACAGTGTGCGTGTGTACACTCATCTAGTTGTACTTACCTAGTAGTAGTGCTTTCATGAACAAGGTTTCACCTCCTGGCTCTCCCTCTTAAACCACACTGGACGGCATTAATTGTTCCTAAAAACAGTATTTCCTTACATCCCGATGACCGTTCGCCTCTATGCCTCTATCTCCTCTGTCGAAGCTTCTGATCATTTTATTTCTCGTAATCATGTCTCCCGCTAACCCTTCTGTTCTAAAGTCGTCAGGCATAACACCTTTAGTCTCTTCCCATAAATCAGTCTGGGATTACTTTTGTTGCAAACTTCTGGATCTTTCCCAGTTTTAATACATTTTTGATTAGATATGGGCTTCGTGCTGGTGCTGCATATGGCATAATTGTCCTAACATGTCGTGTAGAAACATTTAAAGGATTCTTTATTAAGGTTTCCGAAGGCAGTCCAAAAATAAGGTATGTGCACCTTTTACGATAATCTCCGTGTAATAAAGTTGGTAGAATTACCGACAATATGTAAAGTAAAAGGACACAAGTGCAACTAATGTGACATTTATTGTAGCAACGTTTCGCTCTCCAGGAGCTTTATCAAGCCATATGTAATGGCTTGATAAAGCTCCTGGAGAGCGAAACGTTGCCACAATAAATGTCACATTAGTTGCACTTGTGTCCTTTTACGATAATCTCCGTGTTATATTTACATCAAGATGCTTTTCCTTGAGCGATATTTGCAGTTTCTCGCCTCTCAAGCCGTATTCAGCGTCTGGTGGTCTCGCCACTTCCTCAGTATTCACGACTTTGCACTTGCTTGGGTTGGAATCCAGTAATCATTTGTCTAACTTTTCTCGCAGTTATTTCAGGTCTGCCTGTAGCCTGTCTCTGTCTGTTTATATTCTTCTCATTAGTTTCATGTCATCAGCAAACAATTATAACTATGTCTCAGTCCCCTCTGGGAGGTCATTTATGTATATTAAAAACAGTAATGGTCCTAATACTGTTCCCTATGAGCATCACTTGCTACACTTTCCCTTTTCAGTAACATCTGCCCCTACCATCACCCTCTGTTTTCTGTTCGTTAGATGTTCATTGATTTACTGTGGACTTAGCCTTGTATTCCTACTTGCTCTTCAAATTTACGATCAAATCTCTTGTGAAGTACAGTGTCAGAGGCTTTACTTCAGTCCAAGAATATGCAGTAAACCATCTCTATATTTATTTTTTTTTATTTTTGCTTCGTTTCCGTTATTCTGTCATAAACTCCAAGCAAGACTTACCTTCACTAAATCTTAGCTGGATTTCTAGGCGCTCAACTAACCCTCTCTGTTTATCTCATACGATACTTAGGCTATATACAAGTCAGTTATACTGGCCTGTAATTCAGCAAGTCTTGTCGGTCTTGCTGCTTATATACTCATGACATGACTCGCGAAATCGTAAACAAAACCATACCACAGGCGGGGTCAGAACCCGCGATCAGAGTATCACATAACTCCAGACCGTCGCGTTAGCCACTGGGCCAGCTAGCCAAAGTAAGATTCGTCCAACTAGGTATATTTATACACCATAGAAAGGTTAGCATAGGCACCACTGTGACCACAAATGCAAGTCATGTTGACGGCTTTGAGGGGACTTGAGCTAGAGTTCGTCACGGCCACGCTAGCTGGAGATTCGTGTGTAAAAACTTGCATTTGTGGTCACAGTAGTGCCTATGCTAACCTTCCAATGGTGTAGAAATATACCTGACTCAAGAAATCGTAATGACACGATTGCAAATAAACCATACCCCCGACCGCGGGTTCAATCCCGGCCGGGGGTATGGTTGGAGAAATATACCTAGTTGAATGAACCTTACTGTGGCCAGCTGGCCCAGTGGCTAACGCGTCGGTCTGGAGTTTTGAGACTCTGATCATGGGTTCTAACCCCGCCCGTGGTATGGTTTACTCGTGTCATGTTTAGAGATTTCCAGCTAGCTGGTAGATTTTCCAGCTATAGGGACATTTTTAAATAATTTATATAGGTTCGCGCAGGTCTTCTTATCCTTTCAGTATCCTTGGTGGTATGCCATTAAGCATACCACCAAGAATACTGAAAAGATCCTACTTTTCTACATGAATTCTATCCAGTATCAGCTGATTAACCTTTTCACCCTGCTTTCTGGTACCATCACTGTTTTCTTCGTGAATACCACATTAATTCTTCTGTTTAATTCCTCACAAACTTCTCTGTCGTCTTCTGTAAGTATTCCTCCCTCTATCTTCGACCATCCAGTCATCTTATTATATGACTGTGTATTAGTTACGGCTCTGATTTAGCCTTTGCTCCTATGCCATTTTCAAATTGACGTTCTACTGCTCTTTTTATCTGTGCATTGTCATTCCTCGCTATTTCTGCTTGCCTCTCTCTCTCTCTCTCTCCCTCCCTCCCTCCGTCATTGTGTGTGTAATCGGAGAACACGAGGTGGCAGACAGGAGACACCACCATACATATGAGATGAACTACTTACTGTCTAGCTATGTTTTATTCCATCCAGAGAGTTGACATTAGGATTGTATAACAAAAAGTTCACTGCCCATTATTTACGCCCTCTGGCCACCTTGCTAGCTGAATAGAAATGGGGAAAATGGTGTCATGACGCATATAACAGTGTTAATGAACATTTCATTGTAAATGTAAAATTAGAGCCTAATTTCTTCTGCTTGGTTCATGGGGAAGCTCTAATGTTGTAGAGGGGTTAGAGAGCCAGAAGAATGGAATGCTAAGGTTTGATACGATGAAGATGACGGGTATCTTCAAATCCGTGGACGAAGCGTCTTGCACCAGCAACTAGGCACCCACTTGAAGGACCTGGTAATTAGTAATCACACGGTGTATGACATTACTAACATCAAGGTGAAGGGGTCATGGGAATCATTAGGTAAGAGGAAACCTTGATAATCTGCAGAGACAAAGCAAACCACTTCTCAGTTATCACTAATTCATTTATGTGAACCGCTAAATCCGTGTTGCTTATTCAGCATTAGAAGTGGTAGAAGGTCGATCCTCCATCTGTTAAGCGAGAGTCAGACACATGAAGCAGTTTCCACTTTTATTTGCCTCAGTTCTATTATCATGTGTTATACCTTATTTTTAACATTTATATCATGATAAATAACGAAAAGGCACAATACCGTGAATGGAACAATACACAAATAACCCTCACATAGGAGAGAGAAGCTTACGACGATGTTTCGGTCCAGCTTGGACCACTTAAAAAAGTCACACTAACAGAAAAGAGAGGAGGCAGTATATATAAGCCCCCTTCTCTCCTTCCGGTTAGTGTAACTCTGTAAATGGTTCAAGTCGGACCGAAACGTCGTCGTAAGCTCCTCTGTCCCATGTGCTGGTTATTTGTGTATTCTGTCGTGATTTATAGTCTTCGCTGCTTCTTATACAGATATTGTCTTTCTTGTCTGGAGCCTTCCGCTTGGATCCTTACAATTCTGTCCTCTTTTTAGTTCCATATGTTTCATTCTTTCTTCTTAATACATTACACTTCCGAATGTTATCTTTAGAGGAAAATATGATTTCTCAGCTTTCCTATATACTCGTCCTGCTAAAACCGCTACGAGTTTTCTATTTCCATTAACACTTTCAAATATAAGCACTAAACCCGAGCAGGTTATACACCGAAATGCTCTTTGTCCTGTAATCTTTCTATGTTCTTTAATATTTCAATCCTAGTTCTTCCTTATTTCTATCATGTCTCTAAAAAATTCTTCTTTCAGCTCATCCAGTTTTAATTACAGCTTTTCCTTTCCAACTTTTTTTTAAATTGGTTTTATTTGTTATTGTCATTTAAATTTGATTTTATTCTGAAATTCTATTCTGACATGGCGGTCGTTTCTCACTAAAGCAAGGTGGACTGAAGAAAAGCAGAAATCTTGTCACCTTCTGTCATTTAGTCACTGTTTTGCTTGAAGCGTGCTGACATCACAACCGAGAAAACCTTCCAAACTGGAACCATCTTCATCTCTTCTTCAGAGTGCAAGCACTGTACGTCCCTCCTCCACAACTCAAGTTCGGCTAACTAATGTCATGAATCATTTCATAAATGTTATCTTCTTCACTCTCCAACCGCACATCAAATCATATAAACCACTTGCCTCCTCTAATAACGCTCACACAAGCCTGTTGGATGTCCAGTCCCCTGGTGCTCAAAACTTTTTTTTTTTCTTACCCTTCCCTCCAACCATTCCTGTGATGGTCCCTACCCCACCTTTCAGCTATCCCAGATTTATTTGCCTTCCCAGCCAGTTTTTTTTCGTCATCTCTGTATTTCCAATCTACCTCAAAATAATCCTCCTCCCGTTGAATAAAAACTTTGATAGCCTCACACCTGTTCTTAATATCCAAGCTACGAATTATCTGCATAATATTCATATCAAAATTCCCCTCACACATGACATCTCCACTGCTTCCCCCCACTCGAACCCATACCCTCTTTCCACGGATCCCCACCACTCAGCACCTAAAAAACCCAAGCCCACCACTCGAAACAACCCACCACCCACAACATAAAACTGCACAGGATGAGATAAATGGAAGTGAACACTGCCAGAAATAAGATCTTTTGTTTATGTGAAAAAAAATTGGGGAGAAATATTAGGGGCATTGATTGTGAAATATGTGGTAAGGCATCCCATTTGCCAGATATATGCAAAAAGTGGAAAACAAGGAGTAAGGAACAAGAAGAGGTGGAAAGCAAAAATAAAGGTAAAGACAAGGAGTCGAAATAAGAGTGGAGAACGTCATTCAAGAGCAAGTCGGAAAAGAACAAAATATGGGTACATAACATATAGAAAAAGGAAAGAGAGGAAGAGAAAGGTAGAGCAGGAACGAACGAAAATGAAAACAAGGGAAGAAATACTCCTAGATGAAAGAAAAGAGATTTCAGAACAAGTAATAGAACTTGGGAAAGACTCAAAATCAGTAAATACAGGTAGTTAGAACATTTGAAGATACTATGCAAAAGGTATGTGCCTATATGGCAGAGCTTGCTGGAATAAACAGAACAGAAAATGTGAGAACATGTTGAGAAGGGGAAAGTGTCGTTTTGACAAAGAGTGCAGGTACTTCCACTCAGTGATGTGCAAAGCTTCAACACAGTTCAGAGAATATGACCTGAGCTGCCCAGATCTTCATGTAAATGGAATGCAGCACTACACAGAAAGCAGAGAAAAGAAAAATGAACAGCAATCTTTATTAGACATAAAGCGTAACGATCAGACCAAAGAATGAGGCAAAAGGATGAAATGCTACAGGTGGGTAGCACAATGGGACATACCAAACCAGGCATTAGCCCATCAGAGCAGAACACACAAATACAAAGTCAGTACTGGTGAAACCGGGGGTATATGCACCAATGGCCATACCAGGTAGTACATGACCAGTGGCACTAATGAAACACAGCAAAACTAAACATCCCAAAGTTAGTTATGTCAGTGGGCTCTTATCAAAAGCGAATGTCATGTTTGAAGCATTTACAGAAACACACAAAAGGTATGTTTTGGACTGAGAGTTAAAGATAGAAAACTATAACATGAATAGATGTTATAAAATTAATAGGTCGCAGGGAGAAGTAGGACTCTATGTAGAAGATTCTTTTTCATGCACGGAAGTGCTGAGCTCTACGAATGATATAGTAGAAATTTCGTAATTATCCTAGTATATAAACCACCATCAGCAACAGCTGAGGAATTCACAGATCAGTTAAGGAAGATAGATAACTATCTGGATAGGCTAGAAAATCCCCCACCAAATATTTTACTCCCTGGAGATTTTAATCTCCCTCATGTACAATGGAAGATGGCGCAACGCAATGTTATACCAGATATATCTCCAGGAAATACCCTGGCTCAGCAGGCACATGCCGGGGAGCTAATGAGGCTTTGTGAAAAGTACTCGTTGAATCAACAGATAATTGATCCCACTAGAAATGAAAATACCCTGGATTTAATATTCACAAACAACGAGGAACTAATCAGAGACATAACGGTTACACAAACTCTGATCACAACATCATAGAAGTTCAAAAGAGTATTAACTCATGGTTAAGGAACTGCATCACAAATGTTAGAGACAGGATGGTCAGTAAATTTAATTTTAACGACCATAAAATTGACTGGGGGAAAAAACAACTATCAGACATATCCTTGGAATCAGAAAGGAGCACCTTAAATCCCTGCCAGTGCCTAGAGAGAAGCTGAATATAGAAGCATACAAGGTATGTATGAAGCACGTACCACTGAGGAAACCCAAAAGAACAGATATAGAGAGAAAACGTAGGAGATGGTACAGAAGAAGAAAACGGGTTAGTGAATTGATTAAAAAAAAAATGTGCTGCAGCAGAGGAAAGACAGGCTTAGTCGACAGACCACTGAATTAGAGCAAACACTTAGGATGTCATATCTAACAGAAGAAGTACAAATGAAACAAAAGGGTCAAACAGGATATTGCAAGAAACCCAAAATATTTCTTTTCCTATGCAAAATCCAAGCTAAAAACTACCTGTAGAATTGGACCATTATTGAGAGGAGATTTGTATACTGACAATGAAAAGGAAATGAGTGAAATCCTAAAAAAAAATATATATATAAATCGGTGTTCAGCAACCCACTAGATGACAGCAAGGTAGAAAATGCAAAAACATTTTTCACTCCAGCAAAAGGCCGCGCAGACCAAGTAACTGACATTAGTACAAATTTCATAGATTTTGAGAAAGAAATGAATAACATGCCCACTCAGCACCTGGACCAGATTCATGGAATGCCCTATTTATAAAGATGTGCAAAGTACCACTAGCACGAGCCCTCAATATTCTTTAGAGAGAGAGCCTGGATCTAGATGAAATAACAGAGGCCTTAAAGAGTGCAGACATAGATGCTTTGCATAAGGGAGGTAGTGGAGCACTAGCTAAAAATTACAGACCAGTAATCTTCGAGAAAGTGATGGGACGGCAGATTACAAATTTCATGAACCCTCACGACCAGCATAACCCGAACCCGCGTTACGTTACAATGTGTGGTATAAATGTTATAAGATTTAAATTACAAAGATGGCCACTATCGTGCCTAGGCACTTAGGGCACACTAATACTAATTCTTACGCTATTTTGATATAGGTCATATTTCAGCAGTACATTTGAACATATTAGGTACTTAATTAGATATATTCTCAGTTAGGTACATACATAATTAGGTTTAAAATAGTTAGGTACTCAATTCATTTAATATTAGTACAAATTGCAGATTTAGTAATGGGATTCGTTTCGTCTTGGCATGATACATTGTTTCTATTAAACCCATACTGGACGAGTATCTTAGACAAACTTAGGTGGAAATTATGGAGGGATTACAGATGACGATAGGTTTATATTGTTTTGGATGTGTTCATGATACAAAAAAGAGAATTTGGTGGTTTTCATTAGGATAGCTGATGATGAGGTATCATCATCTGTGGATGACACTAAAATAAGCATGAAATTCACTACGGTAGAGGACACTGAAAAATTACAGAAAGACATAAACAGTGTTTTCCAGTGGGTAGAGGAGAACGACATGATATTCCATGGTGATAAGTTCCAGCTGCTTAGGTATGGAAAGAATGAAGATCTCAAAAGGAACTATGTACAAAACTCAAGACGGTCACCAAATAGAACGAAAGGAACACATAATGGACCTGAGAATAATTATGTCAGCTGACCTTTCTTTTAAAGACCATCACAAGACAAAGATCAAGACAGCCAGGAAGATGACGGGGTGGGTATTGAGAACTTTCAAAACAAGGGAAATAATGCCAGTGGCGACGCTCTTCAAACCGCTAGTGCTCCCTCACTTAGAATATTGCTCAGTGCTGACGGCCCCGTTCATAGCAGGAGAAATATTCGAGCTGGAACAAATACAGAGCTCGTTTACGGCTCACATTGAGCCAGTAAAGCACCTAAATTACTGGGAACGCCTTCAAGTCTTGAACATGTACTCATTGGAGCGTAGGAGAGAAAGATACATGATAATATATACCTGGAAAGTATTCGAGGACTTGGTCCCAAATCTGCACATTCCCATAACAACATAATGGAAATAACAAAAAAAAAAAAAAAAGGCACAGTACCGTGGCTGGAACGATACACAAATTTTCCCGTCTTGGCTACCCTTCCCATTTCATAGACTCTGCCTTCCCACGTGTTAAACATAATTTCTTCTCTCCTAAACTTTCTACTCCAGTCCTCTGCCTTCCCTACGTTTCTGGTCTTTCTAATCTCAACAACTCTCTCCGTTCCTTAGACATCAAACTTACTTTCCGCTGGACTAACACCCTTCGCACTAATCTCGTTCAACCTCTCCTCCCTCTACAGATGCTCCTGGTGTCTACTCTATTTCTTGTTCCTCTTGTCCTCTCCAATACTTTGGAGAAACTGGCCTATCTCTTTCTGACAGACTCAGGGAGCACAAAAGTAGTTAGGTTTGCTGACACTAACAAACCTCCATCCTCTGCAGGGGTATACATAATCCCTTGTAATAACTGCAACAAATTATATGTGGGCGAAACATCAAGAGACCTCCAAACACGTATTTCAGAACACCAATATGCAAGCAGGACTGACGATACAAGGAATGCCTGTGTACAACATTGCAATTCACATAACCATTTAATTAACTACAGAAACTCAAGACTTATCGCCACAGAAGACAACACTCAATACCGAAGAATCCTGGAATCATCGCTTATCTCTATAACCAACAATTTCAACCAGAACAACGGCTTCTATAACATAGCTGAACCACTCGCCAAGAAACTTCTTCATCGCTATCCCACATAAGAACATAGAACACTGCAGAAGGTCTACTCACAACTTGTCCAATACCCCCGCCAAGCTACCCAAGACTCTATAATTCCACCCGGTAGATCATCAGATGCAGCATTCTTCACCTGACCTCAATATTCTGAACATGACTATAAATACTCCCGTACCTTACACCCCAGGTAGATCTGTGTGTGACTTGAAAAAACCCACTGTGTGGGTGAAACGTTGTCAATAAAGGATCACATTATACTGCATATGTGTTTATATTTCCAAAGATACCCAAGAGTTGCACATGTGTCTAATTTAACAACATGTCGGTTCTTTGAACCATTCATCTACAATGATTTGAATAGACTGATGCAATGGTCGGAGAAGTGGCAGATGCAGTTTAATATTGACAAATGCAAAGTTCTAAATGTTGGACAGTTAAATAACCATGCCACATATAAACTAAATAATGTAGATCTTAATACTACTGATTGCGAAAAGGATTTAGGAGTTCTGGTTAGCAGTAATCTAAAACCAAGACAACAGTGCATTAGTGTTCGCAATAAAGCTAACAGAATTCTTGGCTTCATATCTAGAAGTATAAATAATAGAAGTCCTCAGGTTGTTCTTCAACTCTATATATCCTTGGTTAGGCCTCATTTAGACTATGCTGCTCAGTTCTGGTCACCCTATTACAGAATGGATATAAATGCTCTGGAAAACGTACAGAGGAGGATGACAAAGATGATTCCATGTATCAGAAATCTTTCCTATGAGGACAGACTGAGGGCCCTGAATCTGCACTCACTCGAAAGGCGTAGAATTAGGGGGGATATGATCGAGGTGTATAAAAGGAAAACGGGAATAAACAAAGGGGATGTAAATAGTGTGCTGAAAATTTCCACCCAAGACAGGACTCGCAGCAATGGATTCAAGTTGGAAAAATTCAGATTCAGGAAGGATATAGGAAAGCACTGTTTTGGTAATAAGAGTTGTGGATGAGTGGAACAAACTCCCGAGTGCAGTTATTCAGGTTAAAACGTTGTGTAGTTTTAAAAATAGGTTAAATAAATACATGAGTGGGTGTGAGTTGGACCTGGCTAGCTTGTGCTGCTGGGTCTGGTGCCGTGCTCCATCCTTGAGTAGAGGTGACCAGACTGGTTGGGTCATTGGGCTAATCATGGGGGAGGGTCATTGGTCTAATACGGGGGGGGGGACATGGACCTGCTCCGCATGGGTCAGTAGGTCTGTTGCCGTGTTCCTTCTTTCTTATGTTCTTATGTTCTTCCCCTTTCCTCTTTCCTTTTTTTCCTTTGGGTTGTCTTTCTTCTGCCTTGTGTATTTGTTCCTTCTTTATTTATTTATTTATTTTTCCCCTCTCTGTGTTCTTGCTCTTACCCTCTGTGGGCACCTAGCTCCCTTGCAGTGCTCCTCGTTGTTAGTATTTGACTGGCTCCTCTTCCTTCTTACTACCTCCCCCACTACTACTGCTACCTTTTACCTCCACTACTACTATTACTACTACTACCTCCTGCCTATATATACCCCTCCCTCCTTATCGTTAATATGACTTTGTAAATGGTCCAAGTCGGATCGAAACGTCATCGTAAGGTCCTCTCGTCTATGTGCTGGTTATTTGTGTAATATTCTGGAGTGAGAGATAAGGGAGGAAGTGCAAAATAAATCCAGTGAGGAGCAGGGGTGCGGTGGAGACAATAAGGGAACACTGTATCAACATCCGGGGTCCAGACTATTCAACATCTTAACAGAAGATGTCAGAAACACGGCTGGAACAAGTGTAGATGCCTTCAAGAGGAAACTAGACAAGTATCTTCACCAGGTGCGAGATGAACCAGGCTGTGATGAATATGTGGGGCAGCAGGCCTCCAGAATCAACAGCCAGGTTGATCAGGCAAGCACTCGACGAGCCTGGCCCTTGGCCGGGCTCCATGAGTAGTGAAATTCTCGAAACTCTTCAAAGGTAAAGGTATATCAAAGGCATATTCCCTTCCTCCAGTCTGATATGCAGTCTTTCATCGCCTATTTTATTTTTTTTATTTATTTCTTTTTTGCAATTCTTTTTACCTTGCTATTTTCTATGTTCACTCTTAATTTCCTTCTTTTTCATACGTTCCTGAATTCCTCCACGAACCTTTGCTTCTCTTTATTATCTTCCAAAGGAACCTTGTCAACAGTGGCAGCTCGCACTTTGTTATATTCATTATCCTTTACTCCCACATCTCTCCCTACCACCCAAGCACTCGCTTCTTTTAAACAACCATGACGACATCATACATCCCTGTTTATGGCCTACTTTCAGTGGAAAATAATATGCCTCTTTCCCACATACCCTTACCTGAGCCTTGCCATCCGCATAACAACACTAATGCTTTTAATAATTTACCA